>NC_081559.1:154984910-155104044 GCF_022355385.1 Mustela nigripes
CCCGTTAATGCCAGAGCCATGTTGTATTTTTGTATTTGCCATGTATATGTAATTATGCTGAGGTTAAATATCTACTAAATTGTATAGAGTTCTTATTCTAGGGTGGGTTATGGGAACCCACAATCACCTTCCTGAAATCTATAGTTAGAGACCTCTTTTAATGTTCTTGATGAAGACACATGGGCTGGCCAGATCCCAAATGACAGCTGTATTCCGAGACCTGAGGCTCAAGCAGACAGGGTAAGTCACCAGCATCCTGAAAGAATGTTATGTCTCCCTATATTATCCTCTTTTGTGCCAATAGGTCTCATCAGGCTGCAATTTAATATAAGAATAAGGTGAAATTTAGTGAAGGATTTTGTGGCTTGATTAGTTCCTATTTATTTCCTGAGATCTGAACTGTATTTGTTGTACATTAGATTCCCCACCCACCAAATGAAATAAGACAGCTGTGATACAAACCACAAAAACATTGTGCTTTTCTGAAACTACAAAGAGATGATGACTGCACAACCTTGTGAATGAAATTAATACCACTGAATCATGCACTCCAAGATGGAAAGCTGGTAAATTTTAGGTCATGTGTATGTTACCACAATAAGGAAATAATTTTTAAATAAACATTATGTTACATTCAGATGCATAAAAAGCAAATTGAGCTCTCACTTCTGAGAGCTGCTGATGGCTCCCAGCTTGACCTCCGCATGCTGGAAAGGTTACTTAGCTAGATATTATTCATCATTATTTTCTCGATTTTCATCAGATGATATTATAAAGCTGATATTTGTATCATAACAAATAAATGTCTGCATATATTTCTTTCCCGTTAATGCCAGAGCCATGTTGTATTTTTGTATTTGCCATGTATATGTAATTATGCTGAGGTTAAATATCTACTAAATTGTATAGAGTTCTTATTCTAGGGTGGGTTATGGGAACCCACAATCACCTTCCTGAAATCTATAGTTAGAGACCTCTTTATGAAGGGGTTTCCTTCATAAAGCAAATATTCATCAAACTCTTCCTGTAGATAAGACACTGTAATAGGCACTACCCTGAAGGCAAAGATGAGTCAAACAACACCCCTGCCCTCCTAGGATTCATCATCTAGCAATAGCGAAGTGAGAATATATTGGCATGCCTTCTGTATGGTGGGCATTGCCCAGGTGGAGGGAAAACATACAAGATTGTAAGACAAAGTCTCTGTTTTTTTGGTTTATTATCTACTGTAGGGAGACAAGTATGAAACAAACTTCTTTTTATGTAACACACATTCTAACAGAACAAGAGCAAAGGCTTTTTTTTTTTTTTTTAAGATTTTATTTATTCGATAGAGAGAGAGATTACAAGTAGGCAGAGAGGCAGGCAGAGAGGAGGAAGCAAGCTCCCTGCTGAGCAGAGAGCCTTGACCTGGGGTTCAATCCCAGGACCCTGAGATCATAACCTGAGCTGAAGGCAGAGGCTTAACCCACTGAGCCACCCAGACCCCCGAAGAACAAAGGTTTTAAAGATCAGAGACAGTAAGGGAAAAAGTCATAAATGAGACTGATCTTGTGACATTATGACCTACACTGGGAAGTGCATTTAGTAGGAACACATTCATGGCTTTAGGTGAATCTGGACTTCAGCAGTTCTGAGCGCCACTCTGGTCACACAGGGCAGAGTTATACAGACCCTGGGAAAATGCAAGCATAACACTCGGATGTGTTCTCTAAATCACAGTTCTAACTAATCCAGTCAGCACAGCCAAGGTTTTCTGATTTCCATGTGTCTAGGAGCAAAACTCCAGAGATGAGATTGGCCCAGGACACTTAAACGCCCAAGCATGAATAAGACTAGCTCTGTGACTTTGGCTGAGTCATTTCACTTCGCAAGCCCTAAAATGATGGTATCACATGCTGCAAAGGTAATGTCTATCTCTGTTGTAATTTCTTTTCTTTTTCCATGTGACCCAATACTTTAGATACGAAAACTTAGAGAAGTGGTTGATAAAGCTAAATGTTTCTTTAAGATTAACAATAAGAAGAAAAAAAAATCAGCCCTGCTGCCTCTGGAAACTCGAGTGCCAAGGGATAAGTGGTATCTAATAATTAATAAAAAGTGGTTGTGAAGCATTTTGTGAATATAAAATGCCAGATAATTTATAAATATTTAAATAGTTATTAAATTTAATATGAATATTACATAGACACCATTTTGATTTCCTATGCCACTTTATTGCCTCAGAAGTGCTTCACTGATATTAATTATGTTACTGTTGATATTATTGCCGTTAATTGTATGGTTTCTTGAGGGGTAGATCCCAGGTAAAGAGGAGAGGACAAATTGGAGCAAATAGATTAGTTGTAAGATTTTATTACTAGAAGGCAATATACTTCTGGTTACAATGTCTTTGAGATTTAAGTCAACTAAGTGCCTGGTCTGAAGGATTCTGTTTTTATTTCGATCTTGTTTTGACTTTGCTTCCTCTGGTCTGACTTCATTACAAACTCCTCCAAGGGCCACATTATTTTCTTCATCTTTGCATTCTTCCGAAGTTTCTTGGTCCAATCTACTTGGCTGC
This sequence comes from Mustela nigripes, assembly GCF_022355385.1. Lineage (NCBI taxonomy): Eukaryota > Metazoa > Chordata > Mammalia > Carnivora > Mustelidae > Mustela > Mustela nigripes. The sequence continues at coordinate 154,987,474 of NC_081559.1, forward strand.
TTTCAAAACAAACAAACAAACAAACAAACAATTTACTAAATCTTCAAGAGGAAGAGAAGTAACAGAGCCAATGCTCACAGGTCACAGTGACCCCACATCATAGCTCAGGCCATGCTCCCGTCCTTGCAAGGAGGCATAACCATGCCACTGGGGAGGTGAAGAAACAGAGAGCAGAGTGGCTAACGAAAGCATAAACTTCTCTATGTAATGAAGGAGAGGCCCGACTCTATTCCATGCCTTTTCTCATTAATTAACATCATCTCTGTAGACAAACACCGCAATTGATTAAAAAAGTGGAGTTGTTTGGGACCGGAATTTGTAAGTAATTATCGCATTAAAAAAAAAAAAATCATTCTTCATTGTGAGTAAAGACTTTGGCAACTTGACTCAAGATAAGGGAAGAAAGAATAAAAGGAGAAAGCAATGAAGGAAAAGAGGGGAAACCCCAAACAAACCTAAAAAAAGCAAGAAAATATGTAAAGCATGTAAGGCTCTGAACACTTCTTTGTAGGAAGCAAGACAGACCAGAACTCACAGACCACCTCAAGGTAGTAACTCCTGTAGGGTGGGGAGGGAGGATCAGGAATAGAATTTACCTAATACCCTTGCGGGCTTAGTTGTGGAGGTGTGGTGGAGTCTATAAGCAAAACCACAAAGCAAGCACCGGGGAAAGTAATTGGCTTTGCTGATAAGAGAGGAGGAAGAGAGCAGGCTGCAGGTGGGCTCAGTGATAAGCAGAATGCATGATGCTGGGAAGACTTGATTGGAATAGTTTAATAAAAGCATGTGACTGTTGCCAATTAGCAGCTAGAAGTAAAATATGATTCCGCTGCTAATTTTGTATCCAAGTAGAATTATACTGTGATTAGGCTAATAGAATGGCATTGGAAATCTGTAGGCATTGCTTTGGAGACTCACTATCTTGCAAGCAGCTGAACAGAGGCAGTAAAGCATCACTATCTCCTCCTTACCTGGCCCAGGAGAGAGGTTCATGCAGAAACAAGCATGCGAGGAAGCAGCCAAAGAAGGGGGATAGAGATTCCCAAGAGCTACAGGAAAAGGGTGCGAACTTCAAGACCCAGTCCCCAAAGGGTCCTGAGTCTGTTGGGAATTGTGTACTTTTGGATGTGCAATACCCAGAGGGACTTTTAAGGGAATCTATGAATAATTCTTCTACAACCTGTCAAGTGTATTGCTCTGCAGGAATCCTGTGCCTATTAGGGCCTCTAGGAGGAACAGCTTAGAAGTGCCCTTTGCAAGATGAATTCCTAGTGTTTTAAACCAGGAAGGTCCTGCCAGGGATTTCTCTCACCGGGGTCAGCCTCCACTCCAACTCCTATAAGAAAAGGGGAGACGATTCAACAATGTAGAGATAAACTAGTCTCTGGGCGTACATATAAGTAAATGGTCTAGACTGACTAAAGAAACAGGGTGTTCTCTTCTATTCTTTACACCATTATAGTTCTCTTTTCCCCTGACTCCTGCCACTTCTCTCTTCTGCACTGTCCCCACTGGGACTTGGATTAAAGGCTGATTTACATCTGTTGTGTGTCCTAATTTCCCAAGAGTGTACGAATGCATTTACAACAAAGGAGCTCTCCTTTTATTTCCATGAAATGTGATGTGCAGTGTCACTCAGCAGCTAGTGACATGTGGGCTAGCAATAATAAGGTCTTGCCTTTTGAAATAATCTGCGAACGATCCATATTTAACTGTTTTTCCTATTCAAATTAATTCAGATAGTGAAATTATATTGCCAGACATCTACATTCTTAAAGCACCAGGCAACTTAAGGTGGCAACCGGGTAGAAATCACCACTACATTCCCTTTGAAACAAAAGCTGTTTAGCAGGTACTAAAGATTAACATTATACAAACCAAACCCAACCTGTAACAAGGACGTCAGCCTCCTGAGACTGGTATGACAGCTGGTTTCCCAAACTCATTCTCTCAACAATGCTAACACCATCCTAATTTCCACCCAATCCAAGTACGTAAGTTAGCCGGGCTGTTCTTTCCCTGAGGTAGTAGTACTTACTTGATTTGGAAATACCAAAGTGAAGACCTTCTTACCCATTAAACAAATAAAGTTAAATTTCTTCTATTTCTACATCTCAAGAAAACTGTCTCTATATATAATTTTTCCAAAATCTGAGGGTCTGATGTTGATTGGCTCAAATTGCTTTAGCTCAAGTTATTTATTAGCAATAGACCTGCACAACATACAAGGACCATACTCAGAGCCTTGAAGTGTTTTGATAAGGACTAAGTCTGAGTTATTATAATAGTCTGACATGGATTCTTACTTTATAGATTCTATGGTATAATTGAGAAGAAACTGACTTCATTAATTAAAGAGGTCAAGATGTTAGGCAGGAGTTAATTGAATGAATGACAGTAATGTATGTACATAACAAACACTAAAATAATACAAATTGAAAAGAATACTGTTCTACCTAATCATCTCTTTCCATGCTATGGAAACAGTAATTGTAACAATTATCAGTTTGGGGGTATATAAATATTATCACAGACATTTTCTAATATATATGGCAAGCAGAATAATGGTCCCCAAAGATGTCCATGCCCTAATCCCTGGAACCTACAAATATGCTTCCTTACATGGTAATAAGGATCTTGCAAATGTGATTAAGTTAAAGATTCTGAGATGAGATTATCCTAGATTACACAACTAATCCCCAATGTCCATATACTCAAAAGAGAAAAGCTGGAAAGCCCGAGTCAGAGAGAAATTTAAAGATGCTATACCTATAGCTTTGAGGATGGAATAAGGGGCCACAAATCAAGGAGTGCAGGCAGCCCCAAGAAACTGGAATAGACAAAGAAATTAATTCTTTCCTAGAGCCTTTACAAGGAACACAACCCTGTCAACACCTTGATTTTAACTCAATGAGATCCATTTTAGATTTCTGACCTCTAGAACTATAAATAATGTATGTGTATTGTTTCAAGTTACTAAGTTTGTGGTAATTTATTATGGCAGCAGTAGGAAACAAATACAAGGCACATATAATAATCTAAATAATCCATCCCAGGGATAATGCAACTGGACATTATTTAGCCTAGGGTCAGAGCAGTTAAATACAATAAGAATGAGAGAACGGGGAGAAAAATATTCATAATGCCTAACTCTGTGGCACATGATATTTTACTGGCATTCATCTACTTGATTCTAAATATCATTTTTATTATATAACCTACATTGGGTTCAGTGACTTGCCCATGATTATATAGGTAATAGATGGCAGAGCTCTAGAAGTAACATCTTAACCTGTCATATATTAACCTCTAATACATGACATCTGATCCATTTTGCTAACATTTTTTAAAAAATCGGGAATGATCAATCAACCACAACCTATTTGTACAGCATACAGATTAGTTGCTCTTATTAAAGTTCCCCACATTCTGTCACAACCATCTTTTTGAAACTCTCTCACTCCTGACAGTTACTCTTGTTCTTAATCATTATGCCAGAAATGATATATCTACAACCATGCAGAAAAATAGGGGACACAATCAGGGTTCTGTCTTGCCCGTATCCTATAGAATGTTTGCTACAAGCTGTCACATCAACAATGATGTAACAAAGTTCTAATTCAAGCCAAGTGGTGGTCTGGATGCCCAGTTTTTGAAGCAAAAGTTAATGTAGACAAAATTAGGTTGCAGACACAAATCTGAGTTAGAATATCACGAACATTAAAAAGAAACAAAAAACAATAGGTTAGAAGAATTAGAATGAGTTTTCAATTAATTCTTCACTTGATTTTAAGACCCCTCATGGTAAGAATTATACCTAAATTCAATTTTAATTACCCAGATTCTAACACAGTTTACTGAACTTAGCAGAAGTTGATTAAATGTTCATTGACTGACTATAAGCCACAAAAATATCTCATGGACATCATTTCATTGCTCAAGAGCCTCTTTTGAAGGCTCTGAGATTTCTTGCATTGGTCTTTAAGATACAGCTCCATGACTCTCAACTGACACTCTGAGTGTTGGCAAACCTACTATGGCAAATTTTCTTTCTTACCAGTAAGAGAATGTTGGCATGTCCCAATAGCTTAGTGTTGTTTCATCAAAATTCTTTAGGACACAGTGGCTTGTTCACTTTGTTTTTAAAAGAGCAATAAACATGGGGCACCTGGGCAGCTCAGTCGTCAAGCATCTGCTTTTGGCTCTGGTTGTGATCCCAGGGTCCTGGAACAGAGCCCTCATTGGGCTCCCTTCTCAGAGGGAAGCCTGCTTCTCCCTCTCCTACTTCCCCCTCTCCTACTTCCCCTGCTTGTGTTCCCTCTCTTGCTGTGTCTCTCTCTATCAGACAAATAAATAAAATCTTTTTCTTTAAATAAATAAAAGGGCAATAAACAAACTAGGAAGAAATGCAATTCATGATAGATGTAGCCATCAGCATTCAGCATTCTGAATGCATGTAACTTTCAGAAAAGCAAAGAAACCTCAGGATATTGAATGAGAAATGACCACAAGAATGGCCCTATAAAATATAAGCTTTCTGGGTGGCTCAGTGGGTTAAGCCTCTGCCTTTGGCTCTGGTTGTGATCCCAGGGCCCTGGGATGGAGCCCTGCATTGGGCTCTTTCCTCAGCAGGGAGCCTGCTTATCCCTCTCTCTCTGCCTGCCTCTTTGCCTATTTGTGATATCTGTCTGTCAAATAAATAATAAAAAAATAAAAACAAAAAAATATATAAGCTTTCTTACAAATACTTACAAATGAACAAAAATTACTTATAGGGAATTAACACAGATATCTAATATAAAACTTACTTTTGGTAAAATAGCTATAACATTGAAACCCTTAAAATGTATAAAAAGTGCAAGAGAATGAGTAGGCAATCATACTAAATCCTGCACCTAACTGAATTTTGTGCCAATCAGGGCAAATTTTCTAAAAGTAAGTTTCTTAACTATTCCTGATTTGAGATCAACAAAAACAACATACATGACTGGCTAGAAAGGGAAAAGCTCCCTAAGTAAAACAGCTGCAAATCTCTGCAAAAAGTCCTCCTCCTGTCCATACTTGACTTGAAGAAATCCTTCCCAACTGGCTGATTGTAGGTTAAGATCAAGCAAACCAGTGGGCATTAAAGACTCTGAAAATGGAAAGTTTGATGTCTCAAAGGGAATCCACTGATTGCATAAAGGAATGACAAACCAGATTCAAAAGATGGAATGGCTGAGAGCTGGGTAAGGATGGTGAAAGCCCACTAAATTCTTTCTGCTCCATGATACTCTCCTCCTCCTAGATTTTCTTGCCCAATTTGAGTCTTACTCTTCTTTTTTTCTTTTGTCTACCTTTCCAACCCACTCCCTTCTTTTCACTTTTTCTCTTTCTCTCTTTATTGCCATGTACAATTTTTTTTTCTATTTGCTTCTTTCTTCCTATTGAACTGGCCATAATAAGGAGCTGAAGTATATTTTTGTTACTTTATATTGATGGAATAAAGTTTTAAGTACTTCACTTTTCATTCTGTTAGTGGTCAAATTAGATATTGTAATACTGTGATTTATAAATAGCATATATTTGGTCAATCAGATTAAAAATATGTATTTGGTCTTTGTCCACAATCCCTGCCTCACAGCTCTCCAAACCCTTGGAATTTTCTGAGTGTTGAGAGTGATAAAGGTGTCCTTTGTTTTGTTAATGAGGTGACTTTTGGAAATACCTAAGGGTGGGACCTGTTTCATATGGAACCAACCTTGCAAGGAACTTTTAGCTCTACCTTCCTGGCTTCTAAGGAGGAGGAAGGGAGCTGGAGATCAAATCACCAATGGCCAATGATTTAGTCAACCTTGTCTCTGAGATGAAGCCTCTATTAAAACCTGAAAAGGCTGGGTTCAGAGAGCTTCTGGGTTTGTGACCCAGTAGGGATTTGAAGAGTGATGTGCCAGGAGAGGGCATGGAAACTCCACATCGTTTCCCCATACCTTACCCTATGCATTCCTTCTATCCCTCTGTTCCTGAGTTATGTCCTTTTACAATAAACCAGTAATCTCTAGGTAAAATGTTCCCCTGAGTTCTGTGAGCTGCTCTAGCAAAGTAACGGAACCCAAAGAGGGGGTCATGGGAACCTCTGATTTATAGACATTGTTTATAAGGACAGGTAATAATCTGGGCTTGCACTTGGGACCTGTCTGAGGTGGGCGGGAGTAGACACTATCAGAATTGTTTGTTGTTAGTGTGGGGTGAACATACCTTTGTTGGTGGAATTGGATCCAGGAACCTTTTTTACACATTTAATGTATATCTTTCCTTTCTAATAGAGTTAGTTCATTTTAAGTTCTTCAAAACTAATAATTTTCTTTAGGCTGTTCTTCAAAAACAGGGTTGCCACACTTTAGTCAACAGACCCTCTGATATATCTGCTTTTCTTCACTTCCTTCTTTGACACAGAGGCAATCCAAGTGGACCTATATTTCAGAGGAAAAAGCAGAGCATAGTAAGAATACTGTTTCTCCAAAAGGAGCAGTCATTCTGCTAAAATGCACAAAGAGCAGTTGTGAAATTTTGCTTGGAGAATGTAGATTTAATTTCTCACTGTTGCACTGATGGGAGTATAAAAGTGAGAGGTATTTTACTGGTGTGTTTTTCCTTTAAAATAACTTTCATTGTCTAATGGTAATGTGAAAACATAATACACATTTTCAACTCCATTTAGATTTTTGTTACTGACCAAAATAGGAAACTCACTGATGCCCGAAAATATCTCCTTCCGATTCAGGTAGTATCATCTCGGATAAATCAGTATGAATTTCAAACTCTTGAATGCATTAAAGACAAAGGCCCCTCTATTCCAATGGGAATGTAGAAAATATGAATAAATCATAATGTTCTGATGTTAAGGTATTACTAGAGGTCAAGTGGACTTCAAGCTATGCAGCAATTTCTTATCTGGGTCTTTTAATAGAATTTCATTTCTCCTAAGAAGGATAAAAAATTTTGCCTCTTGTATTATTTTCAGATGAGAGATACTCATTTGAATTAATATCAAGATGCATCCCACGCAGAATTTTAAAAAATCATCAATCTGCCATCTTATCCACATTATTTTGTACCTTCAGGCTCTTGATGTAGTTTTTATGAACAGGATTCAAATAAATTGGCTCTTTTTCCTTGGTGGTTTCTTTAATTACTTTGTTATTATCCAAGGAACTGGTTTAATTTAAATGAACACTGTGTTCCTGCTACTACTATCCAGAGAAAACACAGACTCAGAACATGCTGTTTTGTAGTTAAAGTGTATTTCTCTGCACGGGGATGCCAGAACTGGGCAGTTCAAGGCATCTTCCTATTTTATATAAAGAACAAATCCAACCCATCTTGTGAAATCAATCACTTCCCCCAAACTCTTATTCATTGCACTAGATAACAAAGAAAAATAGTAAATATATAAAGTAATGACTTGCTTTAGGTAAATCTGGCAATATTTTATCCAAGGTAAGCAACCCAGCGAGTCTATATAGTTCTTTTCTCTCCAAACATTTTTATAGATGTTTTAAAACCAATTATTGGTCAAAGTTGTCATAAGCGATCTAACACCACCCCCCACCCTCATGCCCAACAATCTCCCAGATTTCTACGATCCAGGGAGTCTTATCAAACACTTACTGGGAACTGAGATGTTTGCAAAGGTACAGGATTCTTCTCTTTGTAGCTTTGTAGCTTTTATCCAGTGGAAGCACAGCACAAACTTCAAAGGAATATATATATTCCTTATAAATATATATATATATATATGTTTATATGTATGTGTATGTATATGTATATCTATACATATACACACATACAAATATTGGGATATTATAAAGTATTTTACAGACACCATGAAATATAAAATGGTATTTCATGTCCTGAAATAGATACAGTTTTCAACCCCAGCTCCGGCTCTTTAACTAAAGCCATATATGAGAAAAGCAAGTTTAATCTTTGGAAACACTATTTTGGGCTATCAACTGACCCCCTACAGAAATCATTGCAAATTCTGTAGCAAGTAGATTGGAGAGTAGAATGCACTCTACCAGGGAGGAGGAGTAAATGGAGCAATTGGGAGAGTTCTTTGCCTGTAAACAAACAGCAGGCTCATACTTTGTTTCATTTTATACCTCTCACTGGAGAATTTACATTTCTATCATAGAATACAGTCTTCCTCCTCTTCCTGTGTGTGTGTGTGTGTGTGTGTGTGTGTGTGCAAACAGGTAAACTAAAACAGGATCCTTTGTCAGAGGTGACAGCATGCCCTGTGGCACCGGAGAGTTGGCCTCTGCCTTTAAAATGGTAAACATTGTCACTATTTGTATGTTTAAATGGCAAACTAGAACTGTAGTTGAGAACTCCCTTTTGAAATCAAATACACCTAATTTACATTTTCATTTCCCTTGTTACTGTGTGATCTTAGCTCCTTTAAGCCTAGATTTCTAATTGTCAAAATGGCAATATAGGGGCACCTGGATGGCTCAGTTGATTAAACATCTGACTTCAGCTCAGGTCATGATCTCAGGGTTCTGGGATGGAGCCCCACATCCATCAGGCTCCCCTGCTAAGTAGGGAGTCAGTCTGCTTGTCCTTCTCCATCTGCCTCTATCCCTCCCCCTGCTTGTGCTCTCTCTGACTCTCTCTCTAAAAAAGAAAATCTTTAAAAATAAATAAATAAAATGAGGATATAAACAATACCTATCTCTTTTGGTGGTTTTGTGGGACTTCAATATGAAAAATCCCATGAAAAGCTTAGCATGGCCCCTGGCACATAAATGCTCAGCATCATCTTCATCACCTCTAAAGCAGGCTCAGAAAATTTCCATGATCCCCTGAAGCAGACCCGCTGCTGTTAGCCCAGGAATTCATTCCCGCACGTTTCTAACAAGCAGCTCTGTACTACCTGCATTAGAGTCTCTTAGGATGCTTGTAAAAAGTGCAGATTTCCTGGATTGCAACCCCAGATACCAGAACCCCTGAGTGTCAGGCCAGGGGTCTCTACTTTTTTTTTTTTTTAAGATTTTATTTATTTATTTGATTTATTATTTATTTTATTTATTTATTTATTTGGGAGATCACGGGTAGGCAGAAACGCAGGCACAGAGAGAGAGAGAGAGAAGCAGGCTCCCCGCTGAGCAGAAAGCGGGGGTGGGGGGGGGACACTCTATCCCAGGACCCTGAGATCATGACCAGAACCAAAGGCAGCGGCCTAACCCACTGAGCCACCCAGGCACCCGCATTCTTTCTTTCTTCTGGTACATCCTGCAAATCCTTCAAATCTAGCTCCTCACCACTTCTTCAGGGAAAACTGCCCGAAAACTGACTGACCACCTTCCTTTCTCCATTTTTGTTTTCCTACACCAAATAGCATCTGTAAAACTCTTCTGGCTATTAATCATGTGGTACCTGCTTTTTTTTTTTTAAGCTTACATTGCTACTTGCTCACTCATATCTCATGCATATATTTGTCTCTCTACCTCTCTCATGAGGCTATAAATCTCCAAAAGACAAACAAATTGCTCTATGTTAGACTTCTTGGACTTCTCATCTGTCCTTGAGTACTGAACACAGTACTGAACACAGGGCTCTGGAGTTCATTTTCTGGAAATATCTGTTGACTGGGGAAGTGTGGATCATCATATACACAGTTCAAGTTTTCTTTGCAATATATGAGACATGGAGGTCTTAATGTTTCCCCTGATTAATCTTAGCAACACTAGCTAAGACAACCAGGTATTGTATGCCTCCTGATATGAGGAAATAGGAAATCCGCAGACATCATCTACAAAACATTCTTGCTTAAAAAATTGAACCCGAGTCTAAAATGTCTCTGGATCTAACTACCAGTCTACAGAAAATACGAGGGATGGAGTAATAAGGTCAACACCACCATCCAAAGTCATCAGTCAAATTCAGAGTAGGAAGTGCTGCTGGACAAATGACAAATCGATGGCTTAGAAAAAGAGTGGGGGAGGGGCACTGTTAACAAAAGGGGCTTGGGAGACTTTATTTGCATTGAATGTGGACAGGGCATTTCTCGGAGAAATGAGTAATTGCTTTTAAACTTTTAGGTGTGAAAATGGCATGGTGACTAGGTTTTTATATGCTTTTATCAGTTCGATATGCATACTGAAATATTTAAAGCTAAGTGAACTGGTATGCTTTGGATTTCCAAGAAAAAATATGTGGGGAGGGTAGATGAAACCTGGTTGTCCAAGTATTGATGACTGTAGAAGCTAGACGGTGGGTCCATGGGGGTTCATTATATTAATCCTTCTATATTGTATATATTGGATAATGAAAACTTAAAACACAGGCAGAAAAAAACTTCAGACTAATCTTTTCAGATGGGAAGAGAATAGAAAGGCTTATTTTAAATATAAGATGTCTTGATTTCAAAGCAGAAAGATTTTTTTAAGGGTACAAATTGGAATATTTTAAATTTATTATTTATGTATATATTTATAGGCTAACTTGTTCCACAAAGGATTTGAGAAAGAAGTTCTTGAAACAGATTTAATTGCTACAAAAATGGTTTATTCATTCGCTCCTTTAGGTCATTTGGAGGGAGCTATAGCACCAGGATCTCTGGGGGCATGTACAAAGAGAAGAAGGTAATCTAAGGGACCCTCTCACCTGGGTGATTCTCCCATGTCAATCAGGCAAAAGCCTGATGGAACAGATAGGCCTTAAGCTATGCCCTGAAGGTCAGCTGATTGTGTCTAAGCCAAGGGCAAAACAAACAGAGCCATAGCCCTCCCTGAAAGATCTTTTCTTTCTGGTGGAAGCAAGTTAAGTGAAATATATGCTTTCAAGCCCTGGTTGGCTGACTAAAAATTTATTCCATTACTATTTCCAAAGAGGATTTGAAGTGGTGTCACAGAAATGTATTCTCAGAGCCTCCTGCCCCAAATCTGGGGGTGAGGGAGGAGGTGGGGGGAGTGTAAGAAACATGACTATAGGAATCCCTACACTACATAGGCATAACTGGAAAGCCAAGATCTTTCTAAGCATTCTGAAACACACCAGGAAATGCTTCCAGTATTGAGAGTTAAGACAAGGTTGAGATGTTTCCAAAAGGACCAGAATCTAAACGTCATTAATTTCACATAAATCTGGGGAGACAGCTCTGAATGGCTACTGTATTAGAATGAACCATTTGAAATTGCCACTATTTCACTGTGTTGACTGAAGAGAATGGCAATTTCATGTGGTTCAACTTAATAAGTCAATTGAATGAATAACTCAGATGAATGGCAGTAAAAGAAGGATATCAAGAAATGGAAATAAGGAAAGACACAAAGAAGGACTAATAAGAAATAATGATTTACAATGAGAGATAAAGAGGACCAAATCAAGGTTTTTCTTTCTTATGAGTCTGGGTACCTAGGAATAATACAAAATGATCAATAGAAATCAAGATGAAGGGGAGCCTGGGTGGCTCAGTAGGTTAAGTATCTGCCTTTGGCTCAGGTTAGGATCCCAGGGTCCTAGGATATCTGGGATATCCACATCCTCCCTGTTCAGCAGGGAGTCTGCTTCTCCCTCTCCCTCTGCGCCTAGGCACCCCCCCATCCCCATCTCCCCCAATCTCTCTCAAATAAATAAATAAAATCTTAAAAAAAAAAAAAGATATCATAGAATAAGCCAGGACTGGTATAAGGAAGATGATAAGTTAATCGTAGGTATGTGGATTTTAAAACGATAGCAAAATATTCAGATGGAGATGTCCATTTAAGCAGTTGGAGAGATAGAAGGTAGTAATTTCAGAGCAAGATTAGAGACAGAAATAAAACGAACAGATAAAAGTATAGATAGTTAAATATGAGTGCATGGATATGTTCACCAAGGGAAAGAATCTGAGCAAAGAACAGAGGCCAAGGACTGACACCGGGTGGGCTAGAAGAGGAACTCAAAAAATGAAATGAAGAAAGAGTATTCAAAGACACAAGAGAAGCCATGTGTCATGGCAGCCATTGAAACAATAGTTCATAACACAATTTCCGCAGAGAATCCAGGTGATTTGAACAATGCAGTTCAAGATCAAGGGTGCCCCCATTGACTCTTACCCTCTTACCTTCATAATTTGTGTTTGTTTATTTGCTCATGTGTGGAAATGGTATATCCAGAGTATTTCAGCCATGGCACTGGGGTTTTCTAGAACCATTCTTTTTTTTTTTAATTTTTTTTTTAATTTTTTTTCTTTTAAAGATTTTATTTATTTATTTGACAGACAGAGATCACAAGTAGGCAGAGAGGCAGGCAGAGAGAGAGGAGGAAAGCAGGCTCCCTGCTGAGCAGAGAGCCCGATGCGGGACTCGATCCCAGGACCCTGAGATCATGACCTGAGGCAGAGGCTTAAACCACTGAGCCACCCAGCTGCCCCTACTAGAACCATTCTTAAAAAGTATTCTCTCTCTCTCTCCCCACACGTTTTCTCTCTCTCTTGCTCTAATTTTTACATTCTATTTGCACATTAAATATTAAGAGGTTTTTAAAATTTTCTTTTCTTATTAGAGTTTTAAATTCTACAGCAAGTAATATGGTAGCAAACTGAGTCGCCAGGAGAGAGTAATTGCAGCTGCTGCCCACTCTATCTCACTTGCCTGGCTTGCAGGCTGTCTCAGCTGTATGCCAAGTGGAACCAGCACGGGCTCTGTGACATCCCAAGCAGACGCTTTGGTCACGTGTGTTTGCGTAGTTAGGTCTCAGCAAAACTCCCGTGATCACCCTCACTTTCAGGGAGAGTTCCTGTAAGTTAGAAAGAACAGGGCTGCTGAATAAGTGCACTTTTTCCAGCCCTAAGGAACTACTTGAAGTCCTGGAAAAGATGTACATTTTGAAGATTCCCAAAGGTTTCATCATGATTTGGAGGAATGCCATTGCTTAGGTTGTTACTAGTATCTGAAGTTTTCCCTAGTTAGATACTCACTGCCAGGACTTAGGAGGAGGAGAGAGAACCAACGGGGAAGACTGCTTTCATTCAACTTGATCTCCAATCACAAAAAGACCCAGCACTCCTTACCAAGCAACTCAAGCTGGCTTTTCATTCCATCTGACCTCCCAGCTAGAAGGGCTTCTAGCTGAACACCTGAACCCAGCCCCAGCAGTTCTGGGCCCGAGGCTGGCCCTGGCACATGTCTCACTTGCAAGCGTCCTGACTTCTGCTCTCCTCTATTTCAATATAATCATCCAAACTAGAGAGTGGCTGGAATAAGAGGGAACTAAGGCGCCTACAGGATCTGTGGTCTTCAGGATGCCTGGAGATTGTGTTTGCCTCATTAGTTCTGCCTCATTCTCAGTGTGGATAACCTACGGAGCATCATGATTGGTTTGACAAAGTTAATGGATGATCTGCCGTGAAAGCTTGATCGCTGAGGAGCCAGCCGCAGCTCCAGCTGGGGGCTGAGTCCCAGCTATGGTCTTTCTGCACTTCATCTCACACTTCTTGTGCCTGCACGGTAATCTATCTTGCAGAAGCCTTGAGCTTCTTTGCTCTACAAAATATAATCAGTCCTCATCTTTTTTTCCTTTATGCTAAGCCCCCATGGCCTGCAGCTGGCTAAATTTGGAACAAACACCATATCTGAGAGTGTTCCAAGACCCTAAAAGAAACCTTCAGACCTCTGTTGCCAGATAGACAACAGAGAGTTAAACATCACTTAACTTCAGGCCATGCCTCTGAAATTTGTTCATTATATCAGTCTTTGATACAGTGAGAGATAGTGCCTCCCAGATCAACAGCATACAGGATCCTGGGAGTACGGGTGGCTTAGAAAGTTCATTTCTGTGGATCTTGGATCTTGTTGGATTCTTGCTGCCCTGGGTCCTGTGAACTAGCTTGCAGTTGTGAGTTTGACTGATGAACATGTCACAAAAATACTACCCAGGTGCTGGGGCAACTCTGATAGTAGGGCCCTTTCTATAAAATTAATGGGGAGTGGGGGAGAAGGAGCAATTTATGTCTATAAGCAGCACTATTTTACACATTTTCTACTTATTCAGTCAGCCAACACCTATTGAATACCAGCCCTGTGCCAGGTACTAGTCTAATTTCTAGGAATACAATAGGAAACTAGATAGAGCACTTTTCCTAAAGGAGCTTTTATGGTCTAATGGAGAAAGCAGGCCTGTGTCTTACATTTTCTACCATCCCCTATCCATTATTCCAGACATACCACTTATGGGAAGTAAAAGTAGGATAAGGAGTGGCTCTGGTTTCTCAACACACAAAGGAAAAAGATTCTCTGCCTAGTTTTCCTCTAGCAGACTGTCTGGAACATTACTCCCTGGGATAATTCATCTTGCAATGATTGTGGTCAGTCTATGACTTGCACTTCCATCCTAAGTCTATAGCTTTGATGTGACTGAATAGTAAGTCCAAGCCCTGTGTACTACTAAAAGAAGAGACTCTCATCATACCATCAGTCATAAGGAAAACAGACCTGAAATAGTCAATGATCTTTAGGTGTCTGAAAACTCAACGCAAATTGGCAAGGACAAAAATAGTTAATGATCTGAAGAAAGAAAAAAAAAAAAAAGAAAGAAAGAAAAGAAAACGAACCAGAGGTAATGTAGTTCTGTCATGGTTGGGATGTTGGCACCCAAATGATGTCAACAGGCCTCAGAATCTCTATATTACTTGTCCTATATTCCTTTGTTTGCTCCATTCTTGGACAAGCTCCCTAAACCAGTTGAGGCAAGATGGCTGCCAACATCTCCCATCCTACATCCTCCCAGTGCCAAGTCCAGAGTAAAAGAGTTCCCCTTCACCTACCTTCAGCATACTTTGAACAAAAGATCAAACCTTGAACAAAAGTTCTGACTCTTCTTTTATCGGCCAAGATTAGGTCACATTCCCAAACCCAAGCCATCATTTTGGCCAGGATATTGGGTACATTCATTGGATTGAGTCACCTGCTCATTGTGAAAGCAAAGATGGTCTCACCATCACCCAAACCCACACAGAATGAACAGCTGGAATGAGACAATCTCCCAAAAGAAGGTGAAGCTATCATTTTTAGAAAAAGGGGAAATGTTCTCCAAATGACAAACAAACAAAAAAACCCAGAAACACCACAGATGTCAACTCCAAGAACTTTTATTAGATATATACTGAAGTGGGTTGTCTGTGTTCATTTTATTTCCAAAAAGCAGAAAAACATATGAGGCATCTGTGTAATTGGGCAAAACTCATCAAAAGAGGAACTAGGAATAGTTAATATTCCAAAATTCACAGTAGGATTTTAGAAACACTTAAAGACAAAAGTTTAGAAAAACTTAAAGACAAGAGAGAAGATGTAAATTGGGGATACAGGGTGTCAGTTCAGGCACCTGAAGCAGATCACTAAGGTTGACCCAAAGCAGGGATCTAGTTAGCTGAATGAGTGTTGGTGAGGCTGGTTCTGAAATACAGCCTAAATATCAAATTGGAACATTGCACTGACACTGACATACACAAGAGTAGGATGAAGGGCTGAGAATCAAGGGGTGAAGCTGAATCTCCTGAAATTGCATGTTAAGGGATTCAAGATCAGCTCTGGAGTCATCAGAAGGGCTCAAATGACATGTAGCTGATAGTTGCATTTCACAGCTTGACTTGATGCACACCTAATGAATCTTAAAATATAGTTCAAAAAATATTATTTCTTACATAACTCTGAATCTAGTTTTTCTTGACCTTGCTGTTCCAGTTTGGAATTAGATGTAATTGGTAGGATGCAGACTTCTAAGTCTTGGTCTGAATGTCTGAATTTTTTGTTTGTTTTTAATGGTGAAATGATTACTCTTTCTTTTCTTCCTTTCTTTCTTTCTTCCTTCCTTTCTTTCTTTCTTTCTTTCTTTCTTTCTTTCTTTTTTTTTAAAGATTTTATTTATTTATTTGACAGAGAGAGAGATCACAAGTAGGCAGAGAGGCAGGCAGAGAGAGAGAGGAGGAAGCAGGCTCCCTGCTTAGCAGAGAGCCTGATGCGACGCTGGATCCCAGGACCCTGAGACCATGACCTGAGCTGAAGGCAGAGGCTTAATCCACTAAGCCACTCAGGTGCCTTACTCTTTCTTTTCAATGAGAATACAGTTAGAAGCAGATATCTGTACCAGAAGGTCAAGGGTGACCAATTGGCATGTCAGAGAAGTGCAGAGGCCTAGTTCCAGGCAGATACTATGTAAGCTTCAATAAGTGAACACTCCCTGTATGGCCTCTGAAATGTTCTTGAGGGAGTTAGCACTTTAATCTGTCAATAATTCCTAGACATTGCCCTCCTGGCAGTGGAAGTAACCATCTGTCCCAGAATCCTTAGCAGCCAAGACCTTCTCCTATTAGCAATGCCTCTCACTTATTGGAATCTCAGACGACTCAGAACAGCATCTAGCCTTTAACTACCCATCCTACTCCCAGGCTCTAAGCCACATCTAAGAAGTTCTAAATCTATTCCTTCCTCAAAGTTCTGGTAGCAGGAGGACTAAGCCCCCAATATCGCACAAGGACTGAAGTTCCAATCAAGACATTACATTAAAACTTGGGAATTCCATACCATCCAAGGCAAATCTTCAGGGCTAAATTTAAGAAGAATAACTTTGGGTTAAACTTGGGCATTTTATAGAACCATAAATCCATTCCAAAAATAAAACCCCAATAGAAAAATGATGATAGGATTACTGATAATATAATTTTCAGGATTTCTCTTTCTCTTTCTCAATCTTAATCCCCACCCTCAACACACACACACACACACACACACACACACACACACACACACACATTATTTCCTCTTCTCCACCAAAACAGCCTCGGCCCTATACAACATCGGGGAGCAGAAACACCATTTCCACTACCATTTTGACTGTCTTCTCTTGAATACAGCCTCTGATGAGGGATACCACCCATTCAGCCCAGGGACAGTCTCCCAATTCTCAAACCTCATGAAAATATAAAGTTGGTAGAAAATGTGAACCTCTATAAGCAAATCAGATACTGAACTCATCCTGCTGGTTTCTGAAGCTTTAGCTACATCTCCCCTCTGTATTTATCTTTAAGTTCCATTTGCCATGAATCACCTTGAAGAACTGTTTTTTCCCCACAACGATATAATCTAATATGAAAACAGAAGTGCACTTTGGATCTATATGCCTGTAAAAAAACTTTTTTTTTTTTCATTTATATTTCAGGGAAAAGTATTTTCTGTATCACTCTCCCCAGCAACCAAGTTCCTTCCTGATTTATGCAGTCACTCGAGGAAGAACAAAGGTGAGGTTCTCAGCAGTGTCAGGACTGACAGCCACACGAACGGTTTTTTATTCAATTTAGGAAATAGTCACCTGTGTTTGCAGAATAGGAGAATTTGTTTTTTTAATTTGATTGATTCAGCAGCTTCTAGATAATGAAAATTTCAAAATCAGTTTGCTAATCTAAAAGGATAAATGCCAGAGTCATATAATTTGTCAAATGAGATCATACCTTTCTTTCTTTTTTCTTTATAAAGAGATTATACAACTGATATTCTCTAAAACACTTTCTTTGTCTCACTTTTGATGGGAAAAGCAAGAATATGGCTTTGCCCTCAGTGAAACTAATGCATCCTCTGGTCTACAATGGTTTGCTAGAATAGAATGAGCAAGTGTGAGGATGGACAGGCAACTTGCCATTGTGGCCTAATTCTCTCTATTTATGTGCTTATTTATATTTTATCACATATTTTAGTACTTATATGCCAGTCAGTTAAAGTAAGATCCTCCATTTTCTTGATCAGTAGATACCAAACCTTAAATAGATTGGTTTCCAAAGTGGAGCAAGGGGTCTAGATTAAGCCCATGTAAGTTCAACACAGTTTCAGACAGAGAAACTGTAATTAACCCTTCTTATCTCTTAGGGTATTTAACTTTCAACTGAGGTATAAACCCTCAATGAACAAAGTTTTTGATTTCTAATAGGTAATGACTACAGGCATCAGCTACTAATGTTCCTAAGTCATAGATGACATGCTACAAAAGGCAGATACAGTTCTCCTATAATCATACTGTGTCTTCCAAGATCACTAGATCGTGAGCTTGGCAAACAAGAATCATATAGGAACCAAAAAGAAATCTAGAGTAAGAGAATAAAAGAGCTTTATTGGAATTGATCTGGGCAGAGATATTTTCTCATATAGACCTAAAGAAAATGCCTCACTTGAAGGCCCCAATCATGGACACGGACATGTAGATAAAGATCTGAGGTTGCATTGCCTCTCTTTCTGGATCATATGGTCCAGCAGCTTGCCTTTGGCTAGACCTAGCTTATCAGAAAAGAAACTTCACATCTGCTTGCTCAACCTGTTCCAGCATTAAGGAAATAATAATGATGTGTTTCTTTAGATCTAAGCGGAATCTGTTTAGGCTGTCTAGGGGCAAAGTTGGAGAGTGTGAGCATGTGGGGGTGAGTGGGGAAGAAGTGGGAAGTAGGTAGTTCAAATGAAATTTAAAAGATTGAAAGCTCAGGGGGTTTACATTTCAGACCCATGCTATACCAGATTAGTTATATGCACCTCTAGTGGGACTCAAGAGAGACACATAAGCCTAAAATAAGATGTGGGTCACTTAAGAAAGGTGGAAAGGCCACCATTTAATCACCACTACTCCATAAATGAAACCATGCGACCTCCTGTGATGTTCCTACTATACTCTGGAATCATTTCCTGGCAAAAAGGGCTGATAAAGGACATGCTTTGAAAATCATACCGTTGTTGTAGAGAGGAAACTGTGGACAAGCAGTGTTCCAGCCGTGGGGAGGAGAAGACAGAGGAAAGAACATCTGGGGGCCATCCACAATGCTGCCGCAAATTCATTCTTCACCAAGCCTTCTGTTGTATCATTTTACCCTTCCAGAAAATGGAGATGAAGTGCTCACTTATTATACCTTACCAAGGAAAGCTTCATACATTAATGTAAAATATTTTGAAAATGTCACATAAAATCTATTATAGAAATACAAGATGTTACCAGTGATTTTTCTCTGGCAGGACCTATCAGAGGGGAATAGCCTCCAACAGGAATGGAATTGTAGTTTCTAGCCCCCCTTGCTGGACAATCGATGTAAAAACATCAGTTCCTAAGCCTTCCAGCTGCACAGCAGATGTTCCTGGGAGAGAAGGTTGAGGCAGAGCAACTGGTCTGGCTCAGTGCTAGAATTCTCGTTCCCAGCCTCATTTCAAGAGCTCTCACTGGGTCCCCATTTCAGCTGGGGGTCCTTAGATGGGAGGGCTGCCCTGCCTCCCTCCCGAGTGGAGAAAAGAGAAATAATTAAGTTCCTTGAAAAACAATAATATATTTCAACTTTTTTTTTTTAAGTGTGCCATGGCATTCCCCCCTCCCCCCATGGCATTTTTACAACTTGTCTGTGAAGTTTTATAACCACATTCAGAAAAACAACTTCTACTGGGGTGGCAGCTTTAACACAGCAGAGAGAAAGGGATGGAAGGTAATCACATCTAACCAAAAACAACAGGGAGCAACCAGTCAACAGAATGCAATTACTGGGATGGAAATGTGTGGCTAGGACATCGGGCTTTAATAACCCACGTGATCTTCGGAGACGTAACATCCGATCTTTGATAATGACACACTCAAAAAGAGACACCAATGTGGGATGCTTTTAACAGGGGCTGTCCCCTCTTCTCTGCCTCCTTCTTACATGTCTAAAAGAGGTTAGTGAACCGAACCTTTGAAGGACATTTGGAAGGCAGCAGACGCAGCTTGAATGTTGGGTTGTTGTTTTTTAATGGACTTGTCAGCAGCCATTCTCATTTGCAACAGAATTCCTTTTCTCCCTTACCCTTTCTCAGGTTTGTGTTTTCCCAGTGCTGTGCCAATGCTGAATAATTTACAAGGGTAGAAAAAGAAAACTGTCACTATCACAGTCCCAGGGCTCTCCACTCACTCATCTGTCACATGGTCAAATGTCACTGGTGCCATTATTTGTGAGGGGTGAGATTAACGCCACTGAGCTACTTGCCTCCTTTCTTTATCTATTGTTAATGGTACTGAACTCCAATGTATTTTCTTTTAAGAGCTGGTTGCCATTTCTGCAACAAATGTCCCACCTAAGGAAATCCAAATAACTGACCTCCTCATTCCATCTCTCCTTTCATCTGTCTTCATCTGTTTCTTCTTATCTGGCATTTCCACCCACAGCATAAAAATACAAATCTAGTTAGAACTGTATTCAGAAGAAATGCCAGTGTTCAAAGTGATCCCAGTTGTGTTGGTTCTGTTCCTTATTAGGAAAGAGAGAAAGAGAGAAGAAAAAAAGGCCATCCCAGTTGCAATAAAAAGGAGTCACAGTGAATCACAGAAGGAGCCGACAAAAGATCCCCTGCACACAGATGGCACTTTGCAGAAGGGAAATCAGGGCCACGGCTCTCAGAGGAATTACCAAAGTGCAGAAATGCAAGGATCAACATTTTTTTTTCCTTACCAAGAGGGTAAAATACCAGTATCAATTATATAAAGAAAAAGGGGGGGGGTTGTAAAATAATAACAATCATCTAATTTTAATACAGTAGAAAAAAATAAATGCCATATAAATTGAGGCTGATGTTAACTCAGGAAAATGTATTGGCTGTGTGTTAAACATGGACAGGAGAGTGCCCATCCCCCATTGAAGACTAACCTCTGCAAAAAATGATGTAAAAATTTGAAAAGCTCCTATTTGTCAGTGTTTCAAACGTGAATATACAGAAACAATGATAGCCAATATTAACTGAGTACTTAATAAATGCATTAAATATATTAGTATGCTTCATCCTTATAAAGATCGCTAATATTATTATCCTCATCTTACAGAAAAGAAACTCAGGCACAGAAAGCTTATGTAAATGGTCCAAGTAAGTGGTGGCGGATCTTCTGAGACAGGCCCATAGTGTAAGACAGTGAAGTTCCATTTGAAAATGGGTATCTCTTCCAGACTGGAGAATTGGGGAAGACTGAAAATTTTAATTTACTCTTCTGAGCTTAGGTCAGGTTAACAACCTTACAAAGACTATATACCATTTGTTTCTGCCTCTCCTCGTTTGAGTGCCAATTGACTGAATTCAGTGCTTAAGAATTAACTTGCTCCTGGCCTGTTGAGTGAGCTAATTTGAAGTGACTGTAATTCATTTGCTTCCTGCTCCTATTCCTGACATATGATTGGATCACGGATTAATTAACAGGTAGGCTACAGGCAGGGGTTATCCTGCCGGGTATTGTCTTCTCATCCTTCAGTGTTTCTTTGTGCTTCCTTTTGGTTTGCTTTGGGGGAAGCCCTGATATCTTATCTCCTGTGGAACTTAAGAAGGGTAGATAAAGACACCGAGCAGCTCTGATCTCATTAGTTGCCTTAGAAGGGCAGAGAGGAATTGAGGAGATCTGCTATCTTATTCACTGCTAGCAGATAAGTGCTCTCAAAGAGTTACAAAGGCAAAATCCCCAAGGAACCTACAATAAAGAAACTTGGGTCATCTTGTGAAGAGATTCAAGCTGAAACTCAAGAGCTGTTTTTGTGAAGACACAAAGTGATCCGGAGAATCAAGCTTGACCTGGAACACACAGGTCCCTTTTTTCCAAATGCCAAGTAAAACCCTGGACTTCTGTGGTAAAGCTCTGGAGCCTTCCACCTTCGTTTTAAGGGAGTAGAGATTGACAGTGGTGCAATTATTTGGGATGTTATTAGGCCTATGAACAAGTAGATGCTACATGTCGAAAGAGAGATCACAGATAACAGATTCAACACATAGACCACCTCTGGAATCAGTCATTTGCTCTAACTGCCCTCTGCTTATGCTGATGGCGATGCAAAGTCACCAAATCCTATAGGAAGTTAACATTGTATAGATGGATGGATGGATACAGGCCTGTGGAAGTTCAACAAATGCTGCAAACTGGTGGTTTGTTCACATTGAACCAATCATTTCTTTTTTTTTTTATTGTTAGTTTATTTTTTTTTGAATTATTAATTTTTTATTTTTTATAAACATATATTTTTATCCCCAGGGGTACAGGTCTGTGAATCACCAATCATTTCTAATTCCAGATACTTAACAGCATTAAAAATAAAAAAGGGTGGGGGGAGAAGAAGAACCTTGGAAAAAGTGGTGGTGAGAAGTCATTATAGGAAACCACTAGTGGTTACCCTTCAAGATGTGAATAAATGTAAGTGCTCCCAGGCAGAAAAGGAGCCCATTCTTGCAAAGCTAACAACTGCTGAAAATGAAGTTTGTAGGTTCTGTCATGTACTCCCAACCCTTTGAACAAAAAAGAGCAGCAACATGGGGCTTCTCGGACAGGCTCACTAAAGAACCATCCTTTGCAATGTTTCATCAATCAAAGTACTACTGCTGTTAAAACCAGAAAACTCAACTTGAGAATGCTGTAAGGGTTCTCTGGAGTGGAAATCCTGAGAACACGGAATAGTCATGAGGTCTTGCTTTAACTTCCAAAATTTTCTTTCTTCCCAGTTTCTGATTAAGTTGCCCTAGCATTCTTCGTGGAACGAAACTTTCTGGGTCCTAGACCCATAAACATAAACTGAAACAGACTCTTAACAATAGAGAACAAACTGATGGTTACCAGAAGGGAGGCGGGTGGGGTGGGGGGGATGGGTGAAGTAGGTGATGGGAATGAAGGAGGACACTTGTGATGAGCACCAGGTGATGTATGGAAGTGTTGAATCACTATATTGTCACCTGAAACTAATATTACACTGTATATTAACTAACTGGAATTTAAATTAAAAAAAGAAAAAAGAAAACCAGTTGTTTGAGGGCAAATTTTAAAGAATTCATGTTGACAATCATTTTAGATGATTCATTATCTAGTAGAATCTTAACTCCTCTGAGCCCTATAGAGTGTATAACAATAATCTTTTACCCCACTGAGAAAAAAATCCATGAAAATTGTCATTTGAAAGCCAAACACACTGATTCATTCAGTCTTTCATTCAGTTAATGATTACTGTTGCAGATATTCCATGCAAAGCACTGTGCAATGCACTGCTGATTAAAAGAATAAGACCCATTCTGAACCTCAGGAAGTTTGTAGTCCACTAAATATGTTAAATATGATAAATAAAATATGTTACATGAAATGATGGAAAGAGATCCAGTGTTTTAGGGGAAACGCCCATTTTTTTGGTTGGGAGGGACACTCTGGACCAAATTACTTGCCTTTACACCATATAACCCAGAGTGTCATTTTTAAAATGAAACTAACCATTTCTATAAAACATCTACTTCAGAGAGAAAGTATTTTAAATTATCTTAGCATATTCACATTGGCAATGAATTGGCTTTTTAACAGTTAAATTTGTAATTCATTGAAGCAAACTTGAAAAGAATGCTAATTTAATAAATTACCGTAATTTATTATACAAAATGAGATAATTCAAACTTTTTCATTAATTCATACATATCGTCCTACAAATTCGTGAGGTTGTAATACACACTTGATTTCTTAATTCAGGCATCAGTGAAGCTAGGCTCAGCCTACTCAGGTGTGCAAACATTTTTAATCAAAGATCCTCTTAATCAAAATAGGCTTTAGGAGGTAATTGGGACCATTGTAAAACATTTGGGGAACAACTGAATTGTACACTTTCTGGGACCCTTATAAAATGTAGTGCCCTTTATCTATATGTATAAACACATACACACAATATATATGTATATCATGCTGACCCTACAAATCATAAAGCTCGTTTTTTTAATGTATGCTATGTCAACATAAGTCTCAGATCCTTCAACACAGTCTTGACTCCATGTATTTTTTCCCCCTGTCAGACTCAGAGCCAAATGTGTCCATATCTGGAGGCTCATATGTTATATATGAGTTTCTTTTACAAAATATTGTTGGTTTTCAATTATTGTTACTAAAACAATAGGCATTCCAAGAGAGCAAGCTTCAGTTGTATGAGCAATATTTGCACAGTAGATTTATGTGCACCAAGACGGAAATCAGATATAGCATTGGTAACATGTGTTCCTAGGAGTTCATTAACACATGGATTTCTGAAATATTAAAGCCACAACCTGCTTGAAAGTTTTCATAGTAGTCAAAGATCAGTATGGACATTTGTAAACATTCCAGAAGATGCCTGGACAAAGTAATAGGAGTAAACATTATTATTTTCTTTTGCTAAAAGATTTCTTTGTCTGATTACTAACATGCATACTGAAAGCTTCTGAAAGGAAAAGTGTTTCCAAACAGATGGAATTCATTTAAATAAGAAAGGTAAGAGGAGCGCAGACAGAGGAGCAGTGGCTCCTGATATTACCATATGAAAGTACTGCCTAGATCATATGACTAACAGCCAAGTAAGTCTGCTATGATGACCCATATTATAATAATCCGCTGCTGAACATTTCACAACAGCCATGTATAGGGTTTTTAAACCGTTTTGATTTTTACTAAGTACTGTTATTACTATTACTGGTGTTGTTATAGTTATCACCTTACTTCACATAATGCTTCTGTTAGCAAACTTTAAATCGCCATACAGATATTAATCTTCACAACAACTCTACAAAGCAGATACACCACATGCTTATGAAATGAGCTTCATGTGTTCAAGGTTACAACACACCCCTTTTCTTTAGCCAGAACTACTACCACTCCATTGCAGAGCTAGACATCTCCATTTCTGTATATATGTATAAATGCGCTAGGATTCCTTGTTGTAACAAAACAGGAGCTAACCATCTTTAACTTCAAAAGGCCATTTATAATTGGACAGAAGTTATAGTTAAGACACCGAGGTATCCAATCAGACTGGACAGAGGGATCGAAAATCCACCTGGAATCCAGGTAGCTTCTCTTTACAAATCTGCTTCACCATTTCTCTCTCTTGATTGCCTTCCTTATCTTTGCAGTAACATGTGTATCTACGATGGCACAGCATAGCTTCTGAGTTTAGGCCTTTGTCATTCAAAAGATAAATATAGACTGAACTAGAGTAATTTGGTCCCAATTCTAAAGTTCCTGGAAGACAATTCTGACTGGGCAAGCTTAGGTCAGATTGCACTTCTACTCTATCAAACCCTGGCTAAGGGGCAGGATCCAGAAGAAAAAATATGATCCCTGAGGTGTCTAGTTATGTCAATAATAAACAACTAAGGGTAGGAGGAATTCAGGATAAGAAAGGCAGATCTCTCCAAAGGGACTATGACAAATAATGAATTATTAATAGTACTTTACATTTTACAAAACTGTTTTCACATATATTTTTAGATTTAACCTCATTTGATCTTCACAGTGCTCTCCAGTAGATATCATTATTCCTGTATTTCCATGAAGAGATAGGATCTGGAAAGACTATGGAGCTTGCTTCAAACCACACAGCTAGAATGTGAAAGAGCTAGAACTAAAACTCGGATTTTCTGACTCCAGATCCAGTACTCTACAACAGTAGGTTCCAAATGTGTTGGCCTGTGGATAAACCTGAAGACACGTTTTTGTTCTTTATTTTTTTTCCCTAAAACAGGACCTCCAATCTCTTCCCTAAGAAGTTTCCCTCCCCACACCCTTACAAAACATACCTGGGGATCCCTGAAAGACAGGTTCACATGTACTCACAAAACAATTTACCAACCAGACTGGCCTTGACTTACCTGCTCTATCAACTTTCCCTGCTGGTCCTCCCAAGTCCCCACTCCCATCAGCTTCTACTGCCCTCCGAGGAGCCTGAAGACTCTCCCTGCTGACTCTATTGGCAAGGTCCAGCCTCAGAAGGCTGCTGTTCTTTCCAAAGGCATTCTCTCTGATGTTCCCAAAGCTGTGCCCCTCACTGCAATTGTAGAGCCATGCTGAGGTCCCTCACCCATGCTGAGGTGACACAACGGCCCTCCCTGTCTCTCATGACACCAGGTCACCTAGGTCATAAAACAGCTCAGATGGAGCCAAGTCCCATAAAATGTGTCAAAAACAAATTTCCTCTCCTAATCCTGACCTCTCTCTTAATAGCAGCCCTAATAACATAGAAAGGGACATATAGGCAGGAAGCATGTTCTAGACATCCCTTGCACTTCCCTGTCTGTCCCACACACTGCTTGTCTATCGTTTATTCACCCACCCTTCCATCTATCCACTCATCCAACACGTGTTTGTTTATTATGCACCACATGTAAGAAGGTATGATGGGTGTTTGGAGGCACAGAGGTCATCAGGAGAGTCAAAGTTTGTCCTCTCGCCGGGCTTACTTTCTGTTAAGGAATCGGAAAGGAAACCAATGAACAAATAGAATACTTTCTGACAGAGAGGGGGAAAAATACATCAGAGTGTTGGCCCCAGTCACTCATTGGGTGGAGGACATATTTCGATGGCGTGATTTTCTTGAAGAATGGGCATAAATTTGATTTATATAAAATAGACCCATCCCTGCAAAGTCATACAGGCAGAAAATTTTTGGCAAAGGGAAGGGTGTGAACAAAGATTTTGAACAGGAAATAGCTTAGTGTCTTTGAGGAACAGGAAGACTAGAGTCTCTGGAGAATGGTGGGAGGTGAGGTCAGAGGCAGGGGATGAATCATGGAGACTTTGTAGTCTCTAAGCAGAGAGTGGAATTTTATTCAGCGGGAAGCCACCACGTGTTTTCTGAGTAGAGAGCAGAACAGTGTCAAATGGTCACTCTGACTATAGTACGGAAAATAAAACATAAGCATCAAAAAGGAAAAAGAAAAAAAAAACTTTAATTCCTTACTCCTTCCTTCCTTGCGCCATAAATAAATAAGCAAATAAATATTCATGCATATCAAGTTTTGCAAATATTTGCTGGTGACAAAGGAAGAGGTTTGTTGCCTAAAATGAAGCACTGCTCAGGACAGAATTCTTTTACATGTAAACATTCCTTCAACACAATTTTTTGAGCTTACAGTACTGGCCAGGTGGTATGTTGGGCACTGGAGAAGTAACACAACAGAGTGCAGACCCTGTCTTCCAGGACCCTTCAATCCCAGGGGACAGTGACACAAAAAAAGAAACAACCCTCATTCAGTGTTATATTAGGTATCTATTGCTGTGTTACAATTGACTCACAATATCCAGGCTCCAGTCAGCCAACATTCATGGTCTCATAATTTCAGTGGGTCAGAAATTTGGCAGCAGCGGAGGTGGGTGGTTCTGGCTTGGGCTCGCTCAGTAGACTGCAGGCAAGATGTTGGCCAGGGCTGCAGTTACGCAAGAGCTTCTTTGGAGTTTAAGAATGTGCTTCCATGGGGGTGCCCTGGTGGCTCAGTGGGTTAAGCCTCTGCCTTCGGCTCAGGTCATGATCCCAGGGTCCTGGGATCGAACCCCGCGTCAGGCTCTCTGCTCAGCAGGGGGCCTGCTTCCCTTCCTCTCTCTCTGCCTGCCTCTCTGCCTACTTGTGATCTCTGTCTGTCAAATGGATAAATAAGATTTTTTAAAAAATTTGCTTCCACAATGGCATTCTTGCACAGCTCTTGGCTGGAGGCCTCAGTTCCTTGTCATGAGGCCTCTTCATAGAGGCCAAAGAGGTGCTGGAGTGACTTCATAACATGGCAGCCAGAGTCCCCAGAGAGAGAATCCAAGAGAGACCAAGGAGGAAAACACAATGTCTTTTTATGACCTAGTCTGGGTAATGACACACAATAATCTCTACTAAGTTCTATCCTCTAGAAGCCAGTCACTAAACATAGCCCACATTCAAGGGGAAGGCGGTTCTGGCTTGGGCTCGCTCAGTAGACTTCACATCGAAAAGGAAGAAGCATCAAAGAATGATGGACATCTTTTCAAACCACCATCCCCCTGCAGTGAGTTAAGCTATGGCAGAAACACATGGCATCCTTAAACCAGGCTCGGAGAATCCTAAGTGTGGAAGCAGGAAAGCTGAGACAGGGTGTGGTGGTGGACAGGAGTTCAAATAGCACCCCATGCAGAAGGAAGAACCAGAGAACTATCCCTTCAAATAGGAAACTGCCGGGTGTTGGGAAAACCCAAGTGCAGCCTCCCACTAAATCTATGAAGTTAACAATTGTCGGGAAGCCCTTCACTTCCTATACCACCAAGGAAGGGAAAATGCTGTCACTTATGTCGATGAACCACTGATGGTTAAGACACATTTTTATTTCAGGGGTATAAAGTTATGAAATGAAATAAAAGTGCATTTTAGAGCCAGTGAGACTGTGATTTTGATATTGCTAAGGCCTGGAAGAGGTAAGAGAGTATGAAATTTGAAGCTGGAAAGTTGACGGGGACCAGAAGATGATGGGTCCAGGAAACCTGTAAGTTCAGCCTTTAAGCTATCATCAATGGGAAGTCTTAGAGGTTGCAGACTGAATGATGGATAGTTAGATCATCATATCTGTAGTTTAGAAAGATCATTGTGATTGCAATGCACAGAGTGAACTGAAGGAAGGCCAGGAGACCAGGTAGGCGTTGTTTGTAGCAAAAATGCAGAACAGATGAGATGGAAACTTGAGCAGCAGTTGGTGGCAGTGGATGGATTGCACAGATGAAAGAATCCACCAGAGTTTGTGATTAATTGGATGTGGGGGTGGGAGAAAGGAGAGTAGGCTCTATACCATTAAAACATTGCACCACCATAAATTTTACCCAGTGACAACATGTAGAGTTTTAATACCTTTCTGATTGTTATTAATTACCATTATTGGCATCATTATTCTTATCACTTCATATTTTATTATCTCGTTGGGACTGGCTGAATTCATGTTATTTAGAGAGACAGTATGATATAGTGAAAGCGCAGGGACTGGGGAGACAAAACACATCGTTAAGTAATGCAATGCTGGCTTCATCTTGTTGCAGCAAGTGAATTTGGGCAAGATATCTGACCTCTCCAAGTTGGTTTCCTCACACTGCATGTGAGGATGCAATGTCTCTCCTGCTGCTGGTGGTTGTGTGAAACAGAGAACGTTTGCATTAAGTGTCTGACCTAGTGCTTCATTGTCTTCCATGCAGTGGGTGCTCAACTAATGGTCGCTATTATTAGAACATTCATACAGCATTTAATTTGACAAGCCAAATGACCATTTGGTTGGTTATTTTTCACAGCAATTTTATGAAATAATGGAGGAGGTAATGAAAAGGGATGAAGTCATTAAAGAAGGCGGAGGAGGGTAGAAGGATTCACATTGTTACTTCTGCCTTCATCCGCCAAGGGCATTACCCAGTAATGACCATCTATGTGACAGTTCAAGAGTCTATGTACAGGATATCCTGCCCACAGGGAAGGGATAATTCTGCACGTTCTTCACAATTAAACAGGATGTTAATGGATATTTCATGAATTTTTAAATGTGATTTTCATTGTCAAGGAAGTTAAAGAAATGCTGGGCTTTGTTAAACCAGTTTCTTTTCTGCAGAATTCACCAAAGCTTTAAATATTCTCAAGTCTGCTGTAAATCTCCAAGAAGGGAGATACGATGCAGCATCTTCCAAACTTATTTGATGATGGAACTCTTTTGAGACTAGTTTTCCACAGAATACAAGTTTGGGGAATTTTGCAGCAGACTGTATTTTCTTGAATATCTGCATCTTGAATGTATTCTGTCTTTACCCTACTTTAGAAATAGCCACCATATCTGAAAGACTGGTAAAAAAAAAATTTTTATGACTCAGGAAAAAAAAGAATCTTAAAAACAGCCTAATATCAGGACCTTCTTATTCTTTGACATTGGATGTCAGGAAAAATTAAAAAGAAGAAACAATAAATGTCATGGGAAATACAGAAAAATTAAGCACTCCTATTTTATTTTGATGTACATATAGAATGAGATAAGTGAGTCCTTTGGATAAGATTATACACCCATGTAAGGTATAAAGAAGCTTTCCCTTTATATATTTCAAGCTTGTGGAGGCTATGAAGATACCAAAACAATGAATAATTATCTTTAAAAATATGCATTAATCCATGCTCCTTATCTGTTGATTTGGGAGATATCAGATAGATATATAAGTTTCTATATGCTTAGGTGTCACTGTTAATTTCAGCAGTATTGATATAACACTGGAATATCACAGAAATAAGGGTAAATTGAACAATGGTACCCAGAAAAAATAAAAGAACCAAAGTACATCAGTGGTTGGGCATTAAATTTCATTTTCTAGTAGCACTGGTGTTAACATCAAATCTACTATCTGTGGTTGAGTAAGACTTGAAGAGTCTGGTCTAGTTAGTATACCAACTCATTTCTCATCCCATAATACTTTGAAGGTAGTTTAACTTTCTTCCTCCATCAACATCAATAACAAGACCAAATGGCCTGATGCCCAGCATTTTAGTGTATGGTTTTCTAGGTTGGTCTGTACCTTTAGTAGACTATCAGGCATCATATTTTTTATTTGGATATCTCAGCATATAGTCAGGATATTTTCCACTGACTCCTAAACATGCTTTATGGAATTGATCTTCTGAGATAGCATGCTTTCCGCAAAACAGAGTTCTAATGAAAACCTCATTGCTCCAAAATCATGTTGTTGAGATTACAAGTTATCTACATATTTCTAGAAAGATAATGTCTCTGTGGAGTCCTCTCACCTTTGTTATTTTAATGCATGAAGCAAGTCTTTGTGTTGATTTTCAGAAGTATATGTCTTGTACATTAGATTCTATCCAACAGGCTCTCCCTGTGCAGTGATCCCTTGTATCATTGCTACAAATTGTCAGTGCCCCAGCGAAATGAAGATATTGATTTCGCCATAACTCCTTTCACCACCTCCATAGGAGGCTCTTTCTTCAGATACAGAAAATGCATTAAAACCTCATGCTGTCACAAGGTAGATTAATGCCCTGTGTCACAGCTCTCCTTGGAAACTGCATCAAACACCAAGCATTAGAACTGGATTAGGAGCCACTGAGAGCTTTGAACATCCCAAGATTGCCCTTCTCTTCTGTCCCATGTGTACAAAGTCTCCATTTGCAAATTGAGTCATGAAAATGAAAATGCCTGGGGACAGGAATGCACAGATGCCCTGTGTAGGTCTGTACACACAAAGCAGAGTGAACCATCATGTGGATTGTAAACCAGGCAGCATAATCAAACTGGGTAAGAAAAGGCAGAAAACCAAGGAACGTCATTCACCTGAAAATGCTTTTGAAATACAACATAAGAAAGAGACCTAAGGAAATAAATGATTTATCTGAGTGACCCATCAAAGGTCCCATTCTCCTAAAACTTCATCCAATACTTGCTTCCTGATCTCAGCCTTCTGGAATAATAGCATTTGCTGCTTCCGATTCACCCCCTCACTAATTCCTTATTAGCCCTTGGAACTGATCCTCACCCAAGGCTCCCTGATACACCTCTTAGTTGAGTTAATTACTTACTTTTGTATTTTCATTTCTAATTTAACATGACCCTAATTTCTTCCCAGAACCCTTAAAGCGGACTTGTCATGGCTTCCACTATATAAACCATTTTTCTCTTCTCATAACAAAGAGCTTCTCCTTTTGGAGAGAAGGACGGTACTATTAGGGGGAATGTAATTCTGGCCCCTATGAGCACCTGAAACAGTAGATGAAAAACTGTTGTTTCCATTTTCTGTTAATGACCTTCATGAAGACCCTAGGGGTTCAGCAGTCCACAGACAGGAATCAAAGAAAGTTTATAAGGTCACTACATGTAGCCTTGCAGGCTGTTTAATGTACAACAGGAGCCAGGTATTTGTGCTGCAGTTTGATTGGTGTCCATTGTAGCTAATCAGTTCATTATTGAAACCATCCTAGATAGCAGTTCTACTCACACCCAGACACATGATAAGACCCAGGAGAGGCTGGGTATTGCAGGAGATGACTCCAAGTTTACTTCAGGTGAATTTGAACATTTTTCAGGCATTCCAGTAGGCATTTGTTAACTGATAATAAGGAGTCACTGACCTTCCATAGTATTCACTCATCATTCCAATGTGAAACACATATTACTGACCTATAAATTCTTTCCTTCTCATCTAAGACATTGGACAAAATTAAATCATACTCTGACATCTATTTCAGGAGCATGTGGAGGTCCCAATCTGGGACATGTTGGCATCCAGCATTATGTTGGATAGCTTCTCAGATTGAACTAGAAGACCAGCCCCTAAGACCAGAACTTCCATTGCATCCTATAGAAATGAGATTTCAAACCTTGACATTTATCTCCAAAAGTAAATAATTCAGATAGTGGGGAAAATAGATATACTCTATTATGGCCAAGAATGAACAATATGAGGAAGATTCTGTCACCAAAAGGGCATATCTGGGAAGGACAATAGCAGACAGTGTAAACCAGGTAGGCCATATCTTATCTTTTTCTTCTACAATGTTTTTGGTCACATACCTGAAGATTGGTTCTCAAAATTGTGGATGAAGATTGCAGGTTCTATGACTTGATATCTATATTCTGGTGTTTTCAAAGAATTTCATGAGTCAAATTCTGGTGAACTTGATACTTTAGGGTTATCTACCACTCACAAGAAAATAATCATTTGTTAATTTATTCTCCATTGATCATTCCATGAAAATGCAACTCTTGGTACAGAAGAGGCCCTTTCTAGTGCCATCTGGATGGGAAGACACTTCTCTTTATATTTTTCTGTTGGTAGGTGCTGGCTACACAGATACTTCTATTATCAGTGAGAGCAGTGAGGGCATTCACAAAACCAGTCAAGATCACCAAGATTTAAAAAAGGGGGGGAGGGGGGCATCTGGGTGGCTCAGTTGGTTAAGCATCTGCCTTCGGCTCAGGTCATGATCCCAGGGTCCTGGGATCAAGCCCCATATCAGGCTTTCCGCTCAGTGGAGAGCCCACCTCTCCCTCTCTTTCTCCCTGCTTCTCTGCCTGCTTATACACACTCTCACTCTCTCTCTCTCCCCGCCCTCTGTCAAATAAATAAATAAAATATATATAAAAAAATAATCCTCTCCCAAGATAACAGGAGAGATAATTTGCAGTGCCTTTGTGAGAAATAAGAACCCCTATAAAAAGCCCCAATCTATTTATTCTTTTACCTTGCCCCACCATTGTCCCTAAAAGAATGTCTGAACTGATTTTATAACAGCTTGCCACTATCTTAGGGCTGTGGTCATCTTGGCTCATGGGCCTCCTCACAGCAGCCAATACGATCAAAAAATATTTAAGAAATTTTCAGACATGTTGGAATTCTCCAAACTGGATCATCTTGGACTAGAGACCCTATTTCTGAAGGACTTCCTCTGACCAGCAATTAAAATACCTGTAACCTCTGCTCACACACAGTCCCAATCTGAGTGCCAGCAGAAAAAATGGATGGATCTCCAATATGTCCACCGAGCTACACCTCCTACCACAAGGACAATTGTCATACCTGTCTTTGCTCCACCCTTTCTTCTCCCTGACTTGACCTTAGCAATACAATCCACACATCAAATTCATCTCTTAATGTGTCTATTAATCTCTATGATGCTAACTGTGAACTGCCAGCAGTTCTGAATGGCAGAATATAAGTACAGGGGGAGAAGCGGTTAGAGATGAACTTGGACGTGAGAAGAATCACATTGTGACAGGCTTGCTGTGCCATTCAGATGGGTTTAGACTTTATCCCACAGGCAAAAGGGAACCTTCGGTATCTTTCCAAGAAAGATACACACCTACTCACAGTTTCTCCAATGAAAAACACACCCCCTCTGGTTCCCTCAGTGAGATCTGGATTCAAGAGCTCCTAATGGTCAAATTATGAATTACAAATAGCTCAATGGTAAGTTATTTTAAGTCTTTAAGTGTGACAGGAACAGGGATTTTTTCTCATTTATGGATATATTTGGTTTAGAGTGGAGCTTTATTTTTGGCAACTGCAACACTTCATGACAACTTTCAATGTATACCTAAAATGTGAGTAAACAGAATTGAAGCTTGATTAAAATGAGGGCTGGAATACAAAAGTTAAATAAAGAGCATAAATGGTGAAAAAAACAAATTGGATTTCTAAACTTACTTCTACTTTGATCATCAAAGGTGTTATATATTACATTTTGATAGCTCAGAGAGTGACTGAAGTGGTAAATTTATAGAGTATCATTTCATTTAAATGAACAGCATGATGTATTTGCAGAAACAGATTAATGTTTCTTGGAAATTTATTAACACCTGCTTGTTTCTCTACGCTCTTGTAGCTAGTGGATTTTCTATCATATGTAAATCCCATTCTTACTTTTTAAAATAAAAGGCAATGAAAGTGAAAGATCTGTTTTGCACATTATAGCTAGTGACGAATGCAGTCAGATGTGTTTGATGCCCCACTGTCAGGAAGGGTGTTGAGATGCTTTGGAAAGCCTGAGGGGAGAACCCAAGAGAGCACCACAAAAAAGGATCGGCTGTTCCTCCCTCTTGCTCTTAAGGTGATACGTTGTCTGTGAGAGGAAAGAATTCTCCCTTTGAGTTTGGAACTTCTGCAGCTGACCAGGGAGGATTTTAAAATCAATGTGATGAGTGTGGGAAGGAGTTTTCTGTCCCAAGCACTTAAATGACCCCAGAATCCCCCTGGGACTACAGAAGAGACTCTGCTGGACCCAGATACCCATCCTGCCCCTACCTTGGACTTTCAAGCTCTTGCCACCAGATATACATTTGGGACACAGCCCTGCTCTGACTCGCAGACAGATGGATGATTTTTGACCACCCTCACGATCTTTAGTTTGGTGTTTCACAGCAAAATATTTAGGAGTTCTTTATTCTCAAATCAGGGTCAGAACGTGGCTTGTGGTTTGTTGTTTTTGTTTTTTGTTTTTTGTTTTTTTTGATGCTTTCTCACATCTTTAACATCAAAGGTAGAATGCAGAATTTATTTTCTACATTTTATATTATTCCTGAATTTAACGGCCCTGGGATCTTTTTTTTCCCTCTTGAAGTGAAATTAAACAAAGAATTTCAAATGAGAGGCTCTTTCTAAGATTTGGGTCTTGGGAAAATGACTGTTTAATTTAAGGTGCATTTTATACACATTTATGGGGGTATTTTGGATGTGGAGGTGGTTGACCTAAACCTTAACACATCATACCTGTGGCACATGGTATGATGGCCACATAAAGGCAAGCGAAAAAGGTGGAACTCTTTAGAGTTACCACAATCTTCTTTCATTTTGGGTTTGGATATAGAAAGAAAAATTTATATTTAGAACAACTAATACTTTGAATTGGATCAAAATGTATGTAGAACCTGAGAGCCCCAGCTGGTTGTTTAGACCAGGCATCAGAGCTCGCAGCCAAAAGGAATCCTACCAGGACCAGTGCCAGGTAAACAGACAGGAGCCAGGTAGCAAAGGCGGGTCAAACAGGAATACAGCATCAGAATTAAAGGATAAACCTGATGCCCTGCCCTGTGTAATCCAGATCTTTGTGACTCCAAAGCCAACTCCATGCCTTTTCCTTAACCACCTTGAAGCTACATATCTACAAGAAATTAAAATCAGATCTCTTTCCTCCTGTTACTTTTGCTTCCTGTTCTAGTTACCAAAAAATACAATTGTAGGCCCCTAGTTGGCTCAGTCAGTAGAGCATGTGACTTTTGATCTCAGGAGTCACGAGTTCAAGCCCCATATTGGGCATAGAACTTACTTGAAAAAAATACAATTCCAGTTGCCACATTGTTACCTCGATGAATAAACTGTGGGTGTAAATGAATGAGAAATGCCTTAGCTAATAACATAAGCTGGTGGTTTGCAGTTTTGACCTTTCTCAGCATTGCTGGAAGCACTGGGAACTCAGTGAATCTGAAAAAGCGTCCCCCGCCCCCGGCCCCATGAAAGCATTCTTCTGTGAGTCATCACACAGCAGTGGTCAGGACCCTCCTGAAGACCTTCCTTGAAATATGACAGCTGCCGTCATGGCCTATAATTGCCCCGTATCAAATCCACAACTTCACCATCCTTCCTTTCTGCTGAATTCAGATCCAAACACTGAATCCAAAAACTTCTGAATGATGTTTTGTCAGGCAGTTGATTCAAAAGCTTGTGTTCATTTTAAGGTCAAATGAAATGGTTTTAAAGAAATACCAGAATTTAAGGTAAAGCTTGCTTTTAATATATGACCATCAGCCCCAGACAGTTATAAATACCTATGATGAGCAGGCATTGTGCCAGGTTTTAGAGAGACTGTGATATAGAAGACATGGTTTGAACCCACAAAGTAATGTAATGAGGGAGGAGAAATCTCCACAAACAAATAAATCACAAGAAATAACAATAACAACATAAATGCTAACTCTAATGACTGTGTCATGGGCCAGCCAGAATCCTCTTCAGATAGGATGGACACCTTTCTCCAGGTAGCAAGAACGTCACCTTTGTTAAATAAAACACAGTCCCCTAAGGACATGCCTACTTCTGGGGGCAGTGACTGATGGATTTATACAGGGTATCAAATCTGGCCCCTGGGCCCAAGTGAAGACTCATCTAAAGGGCCCCAGAACTCTCCACTTCTGCCACCATTGATTGACTCCTCCCTGGGCCAATTCTGCTTCTTCTTATTCCTTTCAAAGGTGTCGATTGGTCCCAAAAACATTCCTAATGAGCTTCCTAAATGATAATCTCCAACTCAGAGTGTGCAACAGAAACTGAGATCGAAAAGATACACATTTATCTGTTCACATGCCTGAAAAATATTTTCCCTCATAAACACTCAATGTCAACTATTACAACTGTATGCTATATCATTTCTCCTGTGAGGTGCTATTTCCTAATTTAATAGACAACAATTCTAAGACAGATAACACTTCAAAAGTGTCAGTCAGGAAGATACCTGGTTTATTTTGATGCATAAATTAATTAAATTAATTAATTAAATGCTATTTCATTAATTGACATTATCTTAACATTAATTGACATTATATGTATATTGCATGTATAATACAATGATAATACAATGCAAACAAATATATTAGTCAATCTAATCAGTAATTTCTTGATTTCCCACCACAAATATGTTTAATATTTGACCAAGGAGCATAAGCAACAGAGAAGGAATGAACTTTTTTCCAAGAAACTTAACGCTTTAGAGCCATGATACATGTAACTAATGAATTGCTAAATACAATAAAGAGAACATATAAGTAAAGAATTCAGGTCTTCCTGGAGGAGATTGGATAAGAGTAAATTTTAGAAAGATAGGTACAATTCAGACAGGAAGAAAAAAAAAGAAATTAGCTAGAGTTTTTGGATGAGCTACAAATACAGTATTTATGGGTAAAAGGAGAAACCTATCCTAGTTTTGGACTCATTCTTGAAAATAAAATTATGGTTTTTGTTTTAGAGTGGTGAGGACCCTCACTCTCTGAAAGTATGTTTATAAAGATGTGTTCTGAGATCTGATGCACTGTCTATTCTCTACTGTCCTCATTTCTTTTCTTTGCTGCCCATACTCATGTGGGTCTGGTTGCAGCTTTTGACATCGCTTATCTCATGATGGTGTCTGAAGATTAGCTCTACTTCTAGATTATTAAAATGGGTTCCTTTTTTTAATTTTTGGTTTTGTTGTTCTTAACTTCCAGTTATTGTCTCTGCTTGATTTCTAGCTATTTCAAGAAGAAGATGCTGAATTCTGTAGCCATACAGATAATGGAAATTCTACAAAAGACATATCAAAGGAAAAAATTTCAGGATTTATGAATGAAAGGGGAGAAAGAAACATAAAGGTGAGAAGGAAAGAAGCCATACAGAGTTAGTATTAACTAAGAGCAGAAACTATTCTGTTCACATTTTATTAACTAATTCATTTTTTAATTTTTTTTGAAACAATAAACAGGCAATTTCTCTCATTTATTCTTTTTGTATGTAAATCCATGTTAATGGGATTAATATTTTGCCTAAAAAGAAGCTGAAGACATAAGTAATTATAAAAACTATACACAGATAGGAGCGTTTGTCCTCACTGTATCCCACTATTTTTCAGATTTTAATTTATGAAAATGTCCTTATCATATAAAATGGAAACATTATCTTTAAAAAAAAATTTACTATCTGTAGCTTCCCCAAAATGGGTAAGCTTCCCAGAATGATCAACTGGATGACCTTAACTTCTCATTCCTTCTGTATTTTATACTATCCCATTTATTATTTTTTTAAGTCCCATTAATTCTTTGAAAGGCTTCCTGATGAATAAATGGGTGTCCTCAGATGTCCAAGCCTATGGCAAAAAGTATTAACTGTGTTCAATGCACATACTTGGTACTGGGAATAGGTGAAGGTTACTCTTGTAGATTTGTGTAGACAATTTCAAAGCGCATTTTTCTTCATAGCCTTTGCTGAAGTCTCCCTTCACTGCCAATTCAAAGAATCATCCTTGTGAATATTAAATGCATGGTAAATATTTCAGTAATCTATTGAATAATCTGAATACAAGCAGGCATCCTTATTCCTTGGTTTGGCCATAGTAATGACAATATTTTCTTTATGACTGGTTATTTGGCTATTCTGTCTCATTATAATAATATAATTCATTTTTTAAATCAAAGCATCAATATAACTCATAACAGCACTTTTTCTTCAAAACTGCTTCTAAGTTCATGCATGAAGTCTTAAGGAGCCACTTAAAACCTAAAGATTATGTCATGATAATCACCAAGGAGACCACTGCCTGGGTTGTCATTTGAGGAAAAAAAACAGAAAGACTTATTTGGTTTGGAATATCATGATATAATAGAAAAAAATAATATTAATATGTGATTGTTCACATTATATTTTTCCTCCCTTAAGCTCTAAGAAGATCTCCATCTTTGCCAGATTGATTTCTAAGGCTTTACTGTGTAGAATTGGGGTAATGTATGAGAGGGAGAATAAAGAAGCCTGATCTGATTGATTCATACTGGAAAGGAGAGAGAGTTATTTATAGATAAGACCGTGAGATGGAGGGTGGAGGGAATGGTAACAAGACAAGCAATATCCAACATATGCTGCACTTGAGGGAGAGTTTAGGAGAGTTTCAAGAATGAGAAGGAGAGTTATCTGGCTAGCTGCCATGATATGACTTCAAAAGATTCAGAAGATAATGTTGAAGAGATTATTCTTTTTTTTTTTTTTTTTTTTTTTTTTTTTTGCTGTTTGTTATTAAGGAAATTTTCTCTGATTTTTTTTATACTGACTTTTATCTTACTGTTAAAATTCTTGGAGATATCAAAAATTATTTTTGAATGTGACAATAATGTGCCAGTTTCATAGGAGTTCCATTTAGGCTGTTGCATTAGGGCTAATGGAGATATATCAAAGTAGAAATGTCTAAAAGACATTGAGAGATATATGACTTGAGTTTAGATCAAGGAAGGCTTGGAGAGATTTATAAATCATTAGTATGGTGGCTATGGCAGCTGACACCAGGGGAGGGAGAGAGTTCTTTGGGGAATGTAGTGTAGGAGTGAAAAGGACAGGGGCCACAGACTAAAGAAACCTAGTTATCTAAACCAAGACTTGGTAGAGCATACAGATATTGACATTAGACTCTCAGGAATGAAAGGGTAAGTAAGATGTATTATAACTGGCTAGAAAGAAATTTAAACAAAATGCGGTTAATAAGAGTGACTGAGAAATATAATCCTACCAGAATCATCTGAATTTTTTGGAGTTTGAGGCCAAAGAAAGAGAGATTACGATCAGGAAAGCAGAAAGAAACATAGGTAAGAACTACTGCCTCCAAAGAAGTGAGTGGTACTGACAGAAAAGGGCCATCAGCTGTTTATTTTAATGGGGAAGCTCCTGCAGAACTTCTGTCATGGCTTTGTGTGGAAGATCCCTAAGTGGCAAGTAGTCAGGTTGGAAGCTATGTCAGGATTGGCAACATTAGAAGGACCTCAGAAGGAAAGGTAGATCAAGGGCCTCTGAAAACCCCTTCTCTATAAAAACAATGGGAACATGAATAAAAATTGTCAAAAGCAATTTTTTAACAACTCTGGAAATTAATCTAAAACTTGCAAAAATTCAAGGAATGTATACTCAAGGATCTGGGGGAACAGTGTTGTGTCCTGATCAACTTAGGAATTCTCTGAGTTTCACTCTGGTAAAACCACCATTATTCAGGGTGCAGAATAAATTAAACATTTATAAGTTGGAAGAAATAAACTTTATTACAAATAATTTCATTTTAATGTTTCCTCCTCAGTTGTATTCTGAGGTTTCAGATGCATAAACAGAACAATCTTTGGAGACCTATTTAAACCTGACTATCATTATGACTATTACAGTTCCAGAATGGCATTAGATATTGATATAATGTGATTTTTTCCCTCAAAATTTATAAAGTGCTTTATATCTTTATCAATTGCCATTACATACAGGGCCTCATAATCTCTGTGAAAGTTCTGTGAATAAGGTAACATGATTCCTATTTTACAGATGAGCAGATAATTTTCAAAGGGATATTGCCATTTGCCTAAGGTCAGCAAGAAAATGAATGGGAGAGGGAGTCATTCACATTTTCTTCTCCTTCTCCTCCTCTTTGTCCTCCTTCTTTAAATTATTTTTAGGGTAAAGTTTAAGAAGCATACAGCCATAACCATCACTGAAGTTAATAAATAAAACATTACCAGAGCCCCAGAAGCCCATTTAGTGTCATCTGAAAATTGTTATCCCTTCACTCCCTCCCAAAAGTAACAACTATCTTTAAAGCTTTGGCACTGCCTCCTTTACTTTCCAATTTACCACCCAAGCATTCATCTCTAAAGACTATGACTATTTGTATTGCATATAAGTAGAATCTGTATATGTGTGTGTATGTATGCATGCATATAAACAAATGTATAAACCTGCCTGCATGTGTGTATATACACATACACACACACATATAGTTAGAGTCTGACATTTTTCACTCAAACTATGTTTTATCCATCTTTAGGTGTAGGTACACTCTGTACATTTTCCTCATTGTACACTATATGGTGGTAGGTATAGTATATGAAGGTATCACAATTTACATATCCATTCCATTATTGATGGATTACTGATGATAGTTTAATTGTTTGCAGCTCTCAGCTATTTCCAATAATTTCCAATAAAGCTGCTGTGAACATACCTGAATGTGTGTCACATTTCTATGATTTGGTAGAAAATGCCAACCGCTTTGTATATCTCTTTTTTGAATTGCCTATTCCAGCTGCTTGCCCATTTTTCCATTTGGTTGTCTTTTTCTTACTGATTTATAAAAGGTGTTTTTTGTTGTTGTTGTTGTTGTTGTTGTTGTTGTTTTAATGTTATGGTTATTGGTTCTTGGTTATGTATGAGAAATACTTTATTCCATGATTTCCTTTTTACTCTTCTAATGGTGATAAACAGAAATTATTAGTTTTATTAATCTTTTCCTTTATGTGAGTGTGTTCCATGTACTATTTAAGAAGTACTGTTGTATCCTAAGACCATTAAGAAATTTTCTAAATTATCTCCCAGAAGTTTTATTTTTTAGTCTTTCACATTCAGATCTAAAGTCCACCTAGGATTTCTATTTTGTTGCCTATTGTGTGAGGTCTGCATTCCAATAAATATCCAAATGTCTTGGGATATATTTAAAAGACTGCAGTGCTACCTTTTAAAACAAACTCAGGTGTCTTAGTTCAGAGATTAAATCAGACTTTTAAAATATTTTTGCCCAGTTTTTCAAGTGGTCCTTATTGGAAAGGTTGCTCTGAATTACCCAACCATCTATTACTAGAATCAGAATTCTGCCATCATTGGACTTTTTAATCTTTTTACATATGCCTTGTTTTAGATATAACGCCTGCCATTGTCGACCTTTCATGTGGTGAGAGAGATATGGCATATGCCCATTATGCAGTTACAGAATAGTATAAGACAATTAGTGATTAAATACAAGCATGAGTGATATAGACATTAAATGCTTTGGAAATCAAGGAAAGTTAAAGCACTCTGTGATAGATTTACATAACAGAGAGGATGTATAGGACTTAGAAAAATACACAGAAGGGAAGGAGGCCATCTAAGTGAAGATGGCTAGTTGAATATGAATATAAAGTTAAGTTCAATAAAAGAAATGAGCCTGGCTGGCTACTTAACTAGAAAAGATCTTAACAATCTAAGAGGATCATCCAGAGATTTTGTCCTGTTCAGGGGAGCAGATAAATATTATTTGGAGTCAAAAGCCCATATTAATGAAAATCTTAAAAGTTAAAGTTTGGGGCTCTATTTTGAGAATAATGGCAGGCTGTGCAAAGTTTTGAATCATTGATTGATAAGGTAATTACAAAGGTCTTCCTGAAAGGGATAGATGAATTTGAGATGAAAGAAATTAGAAAAGAAAAAGTGTGTGTGGTGGTGGGGGAGTGCCTGGGTGGCTCAGTGTATTAAGCCTCTGCCTCTGGCTCAGGTCATGATCTCAGGGTCTTGGGATCAAGCCTCTCATCAGGCTCTCTGCTCAGTGGGGAGCCTACTTCCCCCTCTATCTCTGCCTGCCTCTCTGCCAACTTGTGATCTCTCTTTCTCTGTCAAATAAATAAATACAATATTTTTAAAAAGAAGAAGAAAAATGAGCAGGAGTGACTTTCTTTGTCACGTGCTAGAGCCCTAGGCCTAGAAGGAGACCATGCCTAATGTGATAGCAAGAAACAATGTCAGATAAATAAAAATACATGTCCACAGAAAAACTTACAGATGAATCTTCATAGAGGCACCATACTTAATAGCCAAAAAGTAGAAACAAACCAAATTTTTATCACCTGATAAATGGTTAAACAGAATATGATATATCCATATAATGGAATGTTATACCTTATCCTCTCTCTTTCTCTTCCTCTCCAGGGAAGGATAAGAACAATCCCCAAAGTGTGATATTCCCCAACAATTTGAGAAAACATTTTGACCTAGAACTAATTTTACAGATAAAGAAATGTGTGATTCACTGTGCCCAAATCATCATAAAGGAATTCATCTCATTTACATTTCATGAAAAAGGAATAAGAATATACAAATTAAAAACAGAGGACTATAATTGAAGACTTCAAAATGCTTACAAAATTCAAATGGGCTTAAATAACAAAGGAAATTATAGATTCAGATAAGGTTTGGAGCTTCAGACACAGCCTTATCAAGGAGCTCAGATGATGTCAAGATTCAGTCTCTTCCTGTGTCTCTTGACTTTGTGACTCTGTGCCCCTTGTTCTCTGTGTTAACTTCATTCTTAGTCAGGCTCTCTGTACATATCATTCTCCAACAGTTCTAGGTTTGCTTCCTGAATAATCTCAATGGAAGAGAAGATCTCTTCCCCCCACACCCAGTAGTTCCAGTAAAAGGGCCAAGAAGTGTTCTTATTGACCTGGCATAACAATAGACCTAATTCCCAAATCAATCACTAAGGCCATATTCTGATTGGCAGAGTGTGGTCACATGCCTGCCTCTGAAGCTGAGTGTAGGATCAGCCATACTTGACCAAATGCACTGAGAGTAGAAGAGTGTTAGAGTTGCCAGATTTAGCAAATGAACATACAAGATGCCCAATTAAATTTGAATTTCAGATAAACAATGAATATTGGGTTAATGTGTCTTTTGCAATATTTGGGATATGTTTATATTGACATGTTATTTGTTGTTTCTCTGAAATGTGTTGTTTCTCAGACTTAACTGAGAGCCCTGTATCTTAACTGGCAATCCTAAATAGGGTGCTTCTATCAAGGAAAACGGGAATGCTATTACAGAAGGGAGAATAGGTGCTCAGCAGTAAAAATTTAAATATCTGTGAAGAGTAGACTAGAGAAGAAACCAGTATGTCTTTGTCCTTCTGAGAGTACCATCCAAGGTATTAAGAAACATCTTCAGTATAGTCAAGGGATAAACTAATGTCATGCTGACAATATGCCAAGTTTGATATCCTAATATTTAAAGCATTTGGGAAGAACATGACTTACTCCAAAATTTCCCAAAGACATTCACTCACCTAAAAGTCACTTTCTTCTTCTCTGAATGTTAAAATAAAGGGTTTTGTTTTCATAAATCTGAATGTTCTGGGAGCTTTCAGTGAAAAAAAAAAAAAAGTATATCAATCACAAATTGCCCATTTAACTAAAGAAATAATTAACTGATGTACAAAGAATCAAGTAAATATAAGTGAGTGTCACCGTCCAAAGCCCCCTCAAGCACAAGTGAGAGGACAATTTGATCATTATGCTCCCTTGACTCCAGATCTCACCCCTGATCTACAAAACTTAAAATTTCATTTAGGCCATTTGCATAATCCAGT
This sequence comes from Mustela nigripes, assembly GCF_022355385.1. Taxonomy (NCBI): domain Eukaryota; kingdom Metazoa; phylum Chordata; class Mammalia; order Carnivora; family Mustelidae; genus Mustela; species Mustela nigripes. The sequence goes on from NC_081559.1 coordinate 155,031,650, forward strand.
CTACAAAATTAAATTGCAAGTCCACATCAAGAGTGGAAAAATACAGATTTCCGAGTTTTACGACTATAGTACACTTACATAAGGTGTTCCATAACAAAGGCTTTTTGCAGAGGGACAAAATATGCCAAGTGAAATAAACTAAAATAAGTGCCCATATGTGTGCATATATAAAAATTCATATAGAGAAATATTTATTCTTACTTATTTCCTATAGGAATATAAATATGATTTTACTGGGAGGTAATTTTACAGATGACAAATCTTCCATTTAGCTGATTCGAAAAGAAAAAAGGATTTAACCAAGCATCAGACCCTCACCTGAGCCACCCCTGAATCTTCCCCCAGCATCTGCCTGCACCTATTCAAAGTGTGCCTTCCAGGAATCAATAGGAATGGCTAAGAGGAGTGAGGCAGATGGACCCCTCCCATACCAAGGCATCTATTTCCCATCCCTAAAAGAGCGACAAGGCTATTTGTGGTTGCCAGTTGCCTGTATATCATCCTCTCCCTCTTCTCCTCTGTCTCTTCCTTCTCCCACCTGTGTTTGTGAACCAACCTTAAAATCCTTTTGCAAAAGCAAAGCGTAGCAGCTGGGGTTGTTTGTTTCACACACCTTCTGGCTAGTGCCACTCCACAAATGTCCAATTCGCACTTCCATCTTGCCAGTGTTCAGGGAATTTTCTGCTTCTCATTGCTTTATTTGTGGACATTTCTTTGCTATGTGTGGGTGTATGTGTTGGGGGGGTGGGCTTGATGGGGAGCAATGTGCTCTTTGGTTTCTGGGTTTAGCTATTATCATTTGTGATAGGACAACAACTTTCAGGGGTTCGGTGAAACGACACCAGCCTTTCTAACAAGAGAATAGACCGGTCCGTATTGGAAATAGTCGTTTGTTCCAAGGGAAACAACTAACATCTTATTTGCATCCATGCATAGCAACAATGCAATTAGGACAAACTTCTTAGAGAATTAGATTGAGATGGTAATTAAAGAATTGTGCAGTGCATTTTAATGTGATCATAGAGAAGTAAAATTATTTGGTATTGCTATATTCTCCCACTTTAGAATAAAATGCCCTGGGACCTTTAAATGAAATTCCCTCAAATTTCACTGGTACTGGGGAACTGATTAAAGCAGAAACTACTTGCTTAAGATTTCAGTAGCTCTGAAGCTCACTGTATTAAATTTCCCACAATGGAAATTCGTCTTCTAAGAGTGCTAGAATGCAAGATACACGGTGAGGTTTTTCCTGATGCATTGGAATTTTAGCTTAGGCCCCCAAAGCTGAAGAAATCAGGCAGAAGTGCTTTTATATTCTAAATAGAAGTAGCAGGCATCCCCACTAAATATTAAAAATTTATCAGAACTCAGGACCCATTATTCCTATCACCCACCTCCATTTCCAAAGGGAAGGAAAAGAGCCCTTGAGTTGGAGCATTTGGACCTAACAGCTTTGGCATTTCCCTTTTATTCAAGCCCAAAGAGAAAGGGTTAGGAGAACTGCCTTAGGAAGGTCTGCATAAGACAACACAGGATACTGTGCCTGGCTGGGCCCTGTAGTTGCCACCAGGAGCCAGGAGATAAATATTGGTGAGTAACTAGTGCCCCTGGAGGACAGAGACTGGTGTTTGTGTTCCCCCTGGTGAGTTCACATACAAGGCCTGAAATTGCCAGAAGCTACACATGAGAAAGCAAGGGCTGCGGAAGGGAGAATCCCGCACTTCTGCCAGTGGGCTTGGTGCAGTGTGTCTGCCACATAGGCTCAAGCCCTCATGATTGGACTCTGCCCAAAAGAGAGGCCAGGAGAGATTAGCAGATGCCAGCAGTAAGTGGTTGAGACGTGGGCGTTTCCCAAGGTCAGCAGGAGAGTGCATCATTCACATCAGGGAACTCTATGACCAGGTCCCTGTGTGTTTTAAGGGTATCGGGATTTTGTTTAAACAGGTATGGTAAGACACGTTACAAAGAAAGAAGTGTCTTAGACTCACAGATCCCTGGAGACAGGGAAGCACGTCATACATGGGGACACACCAGGGTCAGTCAGAAGGCAGAGTGAGTGAGGGGGAAAATGTAAGCAAGAACCTTTGTAATGGTTACCATGGGAAGGAACATAGAGGTGAAGCAGGTTTAGGATGGACTAGTTTGAATAAGTTCAGCAGTCTGGGGGCATTTAGATTGTCTTTAGCTGACTGGTACCTGGTCTTGGAGCAATTAGAGCAGGACTGTAAAAGCAGGAGGGGGTGGGGTTATGGGCTCTGGATTGGTTAGTTTGGTGTGCTTCGGGGCAAGTTGTTTACTCAAGGAATTAGCTGACCCCTCCAAGGTCAGCAAAACCCCAAGTGTCAGAGCATCAAGATACAGAAAGTAAAAGACATGAGCACCGCCGTAGGCGCCCATGCCTGAGCTCCCAGAAAAAGCTAGTATTTTGATATCAGCATATTGGGAAGCTCGTTGGTGAGCCAGTGTTAGCCTGAAAACACTACAGTAGTGCCAGGGACATAAACCTTTGTCCCTCTCCCCAGATGGAGGAAAAACAACCGGAATGACAGAAACATGGCCAACCACTCTCAAGGGATGTAGGGTTCTTCTGCTCCAGAAACTTCATTTGGAACGGTAATTTTCAAAATTACTGGGGTTGTTTATTTTAAATGAGATGTGTTCTCACAAATTTCCAGCCTTTACATATTTATTTATTTGGAGTCATTCCAATTACCCAATTTCTTTCTTTCTTTTTTCTTTTCTTTCTTTTTTTTTACTTTTCATTTTAGTTCTCTTTATCTGGTATGTAACATATCTCGCAAAAAAATTTTTTTTTCCTTTAAGGAAAAATAAAATAAGATATAAACAGACAGGGAAGCAAATCACAAGATAGTCTTCACTATAAGGAACAAACTGAGGCTTGCTGGAGGGGGGTAGGTGGGGAGTGGGGGTAATTAGGTGATGGGCATTAAGAAGGGCACTTGCTATAATGAGCACTGGGTGTTATATGCAACTGATGAATCACTAAATTCTACCCTGAAACTAATAATACACTGCAGGTTAACTAAATTGAAGTTAAGGAGCGCCTGGGTGGCTCAGTTGTTAAGTATGTGCCTTCGGCTCAGGTCATGATCCCAGGGTCATGGGATTGAGCCCAGCATCAGGCTCTCTATCAGCGGGAAACCTGCTTCTCCCTCTCCAACTCCCCTTGCTTATGTTCCCTCTCTCGCTGTCTCTCTCTACTAAATAGGTCTTACATATCTGAACATCTTTCTGTAGTCTTCACACACCAAATTTTCCTGGGTTTTAAATTTGAATCAAAACTCTCAATATTTGGGTTTTGTTTTTGTTTTTGTTTTTTAGTGGTATTTGGTTCTAGAGAAATGAAATGCTGGAGATTATTCCTATTGTTTATTATTACTTACATGATCTGCTTTTCTAACTTGATTCATGTAGAGCTTTTTATATATATATACCTTTTAATTAAAAAGAAGTTCCTTCCTCATCTATGTCTTAAAGTGAGTTAACCTTTATTGATTTGGCCTGTTACATGATGGCACGTTTAGACCAGCTGCCTTAGATAGCTTTTGTCAGGCAAATGTCTTCTATTTAAATTTTGTTTTCTTACTTTTATTTCATTTTCTCTGGTTTTTAGTAGGAAAACTTCTGGTATTATTAAATTGTCTCTCTTTCTGTTTTCTATATTCACCACTGTAATTTTTTAGTCTTTATGCGTTAGGAATATGTTCAGGTGTGAATCACAGAAAACTTAGCAAACTGTGGATGGAGCAAGCAGGGTGGTTTGTTTTATATAACAAAAGGGCTGGAGTGAGGCAGGACATGGCTAGTGCAATGGTTAAATAAAATAGCTCAGTGCATTAGGCTCATTCTCTTTGTTCCTCCAGCCTTAGCGTGTGGGCTTGTTGCCTCTTCGTTTTAATGTGGTTGCTGCAACTACAGTCATAACTGCATTCTGAAAAGGAAACAGGGAGGCGAGAACAAAAAGGCAAAGGACTTTCTGTCTTTTTATTTGAAATGGATATAGTCCAGGACTCTCTCTTTGCGTATTGGCCAGGTGTGGTCACATGACATGTCCAGCTGGTAGGCGCTGGGAAAGGGTGTGGATGGGTTCAGCCAACCACCAGGAGTGCGGGCCCCACGTGTCTTCATGCTCTCTCTCTTCGTCCTGGCAGAGGCTTTCACATTGGTCCTTTATGTAGCTAAGTCAGTTTTCCAGAACTAATTCTATTATTTTGTGTTCCCAATGCAGATTTTAATTCTGTGATTTTTCTTTTTGGTTTCTGTGATTTTTTTTATTTTAATTTTATTACTGTAATTTTTTTGGCATGACAAACCTCTGCTTTTTTTATTTCATTCTGTATGTGAACCTAACTTTTACAACCTTATTCTGCTCTCTCTTTATGATGTTTTGTTGTTATTTTTCTATGCAGGCCATGATTTTGCCTCTCTTATTGAAAATAAGAAGTCCATTTTTTTTTTATTTCCTGTACTAAGCCATTTGCAGTTGTGCGATTTCCTGAGTCTCTCATACAATACTCTATTTTTCTTATATCAAAGAATTTTCCCCCCAAAGGCTCCATGTTATTGACTTGTATTTTTTTAAATATACTCTTGATTGAGGATGAATCTACATATATAAAACTCACATATTTCTCTATTTGCCTTTCCCCTTGCACCAAATGTCCACTTCAGTGTTTGTAGATTCCTCATCCCAATCTCAAATTCCATGTTATGGTGGAATTGATGAATTAGTGATTGATTTCCCCATCCCCCAATCCAATTTCCACCTCCATTAGCATTTATCCGTTGGTCTAAGGTAGGAATATCTACACGTCTGCTCCTCAGTTTTCAAATAGGAGAATTTATGTTCAGTATGATTGCAGCAATGCCTGCCACATGGTCAGATCTCAAAATATGCGATGTCACCATCACCATCGTCATTATTAGAGGAAAGACTCATGTTAATCATCATCTCATACACAAATGTCAAATCTCACACTGAGATAAACCATTCCATGAGAGCATAGAACATCAGAGAACAAAGGAACTAGACCAGAGGAAGAAAGTGGTTATGGCCGCAGTTGTATCACAGAAGGCCTACCTGAGGAAGCAATGCTTCAGCTGAGCTAAGCAAGATGATGTATCAATCAGGAATATTTGGTTTGTCATCAGGTTTCCAGCAAAGAGCCTTCAATAAAAAGGCAGTGATTGATTCAAGGAATTGAGAAGTCCAGGCCAGATCAGGCTTCAGGCAGGTAATCCATCTCTCCATTATCTGACTTTGCTGTTCTCTGGGTTGATTAATTCTCCAAAATCTCCAGAATTCTCAGGAAGATAAAAAGCAGCTCCGTAGGAACTTACCACCCAGTATGCTACCTTAACACTTCACATAGAGGGAACAGCCCCTGTAGAACACAGAGAACAGGGTCCAGTCTTCGTTCTCCTCCCTGCTCTGTGTGCTTTGTTTGCTTTCAGTACCTCCCACATAGTATCTGTTAAGAGTTGTGATCTTTGAATGTTTGTAGAAAAGGAAGTACCAAATCTGGCCATATCTGAACACCCCTGAGCAAGTACAGTGTTTTGCAATTTGTGTATATCCTATGTATCCAAGGCAGGGTCAGACAGTGAGGAGATGCCCATCCTTTCATGGTATGTCTTCAGCTGTATGGTTTTATTTTTAAAGAGTAAAATGTTCATGGCACATGGATGCTGTTTATCAAATCAGCTCAAAACAGCTTTTAAAAAAGTGAAAGGAAACTAATTAATTCTATAACTAAAGAAAATTCCTCTCAGATTGTAATAAATTGCTGGCTTTAGTTTCTTGGTGTTATGAGGTTTCCATCTTTTTTGTGCCATCATGAATTTTTAAATTGAGAGCCATGGGAAATGTTTTTTGGGGATGAATAAAATAGCCTGATACTATTTTATCCCTGATGATTGTACAAATGTACTGGTCAACTCTTGGTGACCAACTGGAGTGGGTTTGTTGTTGGAGTAGAGTGCTGGTTGCTTCAGAAATAGATAGCATAATGCTGGGCCCACTACTATTTGGCATGAATTCATAGAAGGAGAGTTAATCCTTAGATCAACAGAGTAGATTTAGGCTTTCAATGCCCCTCTCACCCTAAAATTCTGTATCTCCATTACTCTATGTTTAAGAGAATTAGTAAAAACAATAGCCAGTGAATTCTGCCTGTGGATAAACTGCTTGACCTGCCTTGTACATGACATGTTCTCTCTAGTTTGCCACCACTTACTTGGTGAGAAGGGAGAAAGAAAGGATAATTCACAAAACAAAATAATATGTTAAAGTAGGTAAACAAGGAGGCCATTACACTGAAGTGGTTCTAATGTCTTGGCAGCCTATATAAGCAGACCAAAACCCAAGCCAGAGTTAATTTCTGTAAATGCACCGATAGCCAAAAAAGAACTACATTTAAGAGCAACCAACTTCAAATGGCCAATTAGGCTTTCCCAAATAAGGCAGCAACCTCTTAAGCTACAGCCAATCAGATAACTTGCCTCCCTTTGCTTCCGCCTCTCCCGCACACAGCCTTTTCCCTAGCTTCTGGGCGCTGAATCCTCTTCACTGCTTTTCGTTTGGCACTGCCCAATTCCAATCCACCTTTGCTCAAATAAACTTTAAAAAAAAAAATTTCAGTGTGCCTCAGTTTACCTCTTGACAGTTACAAGTGAAATTATTGTGCAAAGAATACAAAGCAGACTCTGTAACCTTTTTGCAGGTCACAGCAATTACCAGGTTTTTTATGAAGGATTCCACCAAAGCAGGTCCATTTAAAACAGACAACTTATCAGAAGGTAGATGGTGTGGAGTCTTTCAAGTCCAAGCAACTTCTTAACAGGGGGCATCAAAGGCCCAATGTCTATGATGCGCTTTGTGGCATAGGGAATCGAGTCATCTGACGGTAACAGAGGGACTCGGGGTATAGAGCAATGGTGAATGAGGTTGGAGACACTGGATTCAAAGGTCAGATCTACATTAGGATCAATATGAAATTACATTGCAAACTGTAAATCTCCCTATATAATATGATATTATTGTGCACAACTTTTCCACCTGATTAATGAAAGAAACTGGGCTGGCTTGCTTATTTATTTATTTATTTATTTATTTATGTGTTTGTTTATTATTTGTTATTATGTTATGTTAGAACCTGGGCTCTTCTAATTGTCTCGGGGTAGAAGAAAGAAACAGTGATAGTCTACAGTCTTTGTTTTTGCTTATAAATTATATAAAAGTACATTTGTAATGCAAACTAAGGAGGCACAATAACATTTACTATGAATACCTACCATGTGTCAGGCACTGGCCAAAAGAATATACATAAGAGCTCATTTGGCAGTCACCAAAAAAATGTCCAGCAGAATCATTTTACCTATTTTATAAGGGAGAGACTTAAAAGCACTGACTACATCATTAATTTGCCATCAATAACATAGTAAACAGCAAGAATGACGGGAAGAGGTATTGTCTGCCTGACAAGCAGAAAAATGAAATATGAGCATTAGAAGAAAACAAAGAGGAGACCGAGAACCAGCATGGTTTGGAGTATTATTCTGATTAGAAACTTAGCAATCTAGAACCCAGAGGATTTATTTCTAGTTTTTAAGTTAGTGATTATTTTTTGGTGTTGACTCTACATCTTTCAACCCTGGAGATGGACAAGTAAAACTAAAGGTATGTCCCCAGGCACCTTGGTCGCTGTCGCGCAGAGCCAGTGACGCCGCTCCAGTGGGCAGCTGCGGAGTCAGGGTTGTTCCCTTAGGTAACCCTATCAGACCTCCTTTTGTTTATCAATAGCAATACCCAGGCTTCTTAAATATCAAATATCCACTGTATCCAAGAAGCAAATGTCTAATCCAAAACTTAGTGCAGATCATTACTGAATCCTATATCCCTGGGAAGCAATTATTTTTTTAAACAGCCACATTTACTTTGATTACATGGGCGTTTGCTTAGGTTCTCTCTTGGCCATGTTGGACTTCAAAAGAGGGATGGGAGGATCAAGAGAGAAATGTAGAACTGGTTTCCTGAAAGCGTAAGAGGGATTTTAACAATTCAGGATATAAAGTGAAACCAGAATCCTTTTAGGATCTTAGTCTTACCTGGAAGATATGCAAAGATGCCACCAATGTTTGATTGATTGATTGATGATAGATTGATTTACTTACTTACTTACTTATGCCACCGCTGTTTTAAATAATTGAAGAGAGGCCCCGGTGTTTTGTTTCATTCTGTTCTTCCACTTTCGTTTTTCCTCCACCGTGGGAGAACGTTATTTTGAGTCGCAAATGATACCAATATTTGAAGTGCACTTAAATACTGCTGGGCCTTGTACGAGTCCAAAAACTTCACTCCGTCCCAGCTTTCTTTTTGTTTGTTTGTTATTGTTGCTGCTGGTGGTGTTTCCAGTCTGTCCAATCAGTTCCACAGCGTTCTGCGACCTGCAGTCCTGGCGCATCATTTCTTGCGCTATTCCAATCAGTAGGGTGTGATGAAGCACGGTGGAGGAAAGCTATACAGATCAGATCGCACAGCTCTTCTTTGTGACAGAGCTCTGAAACGGGTTTTTAATTTCTGGAGCCAGCCGTACACTCCGGGCATTATCCCTGTATCATTGACTGAACTACTCTTTCTCTCCATTTCTCATTTCCTCTCCTTCCTTCCCCTGCGTTACACACTGTTCCTCACCGCTTACTTCCCCTCTCAGTGTCTCTTGTATATTTCTGTCCTTCTCCTTTTTGCCTTTCCCCCTTCCTTCTATTTTTCCACCATCCATCCTTCCCTATAATGAGCAAACCCATACACATAATTTATCTATATTTAAAATGCTGACTCGGGCGCCTGGGTGGCTCACTCATTAAGCATCCCAGTCTTTTTTTTTTTTTTTAAGATTTTATTTATTTATTTGACAGAGAGAGATCACAAGAAGGCAGAGAGGCAGGCAGAGAGAGAAAGGAGGAAGCAAGCTTCCTGGGGCTTGATCCCAGGACCCTGGGATCATGACCTGAGCCGAAGGCAGAGGCTTAACCCACTGAGCCACCCAGGCGCCCCAAGCATCCTACTCTTGCTTTCTGCTCAGGTCATCGTCTCAGGTGGTTTCATGCAGGGACTGAGACCCAGGCACCGGTCTCCAGGCCAGGGTCAGCATGTCCCTTTCCCTCTGCTTTTCCTCCTGTTCTCTCTCTCCGAAATAAATAAAGTCTTTTAAAAAATAAAATAAAATACTGACTTTATTTCTTGAGAGAGGAAGTATCTAATGACTTTTTCCCCTTGAACTATTTTTCCCCAAGGATACAGGGCAGTAAGCAGGTGGGGAGGGAAGAGAGAGGAAGAAAATATTGGAACTCAGCAAAGTATCAGGCACATCCTATACCAGTTTTTTAAAAATTATATGCTATTTAAAATAAAATAAAGTAAAATTTAAAAATAATAAAAAATAAAAATAAGCTAGATTTTGCAGATTTAGGGGGTGTTCAGCATCCCAGCCACAGTTTTGTGACTGATGATGGCTTAAGCTATATATTTTCATCAGTTTTCTTTCCATTTGAGGTTTTCCACATTTTCTCTTGATTCTTTGTGCTTAGATATTAAGAGTACTTCAGTTTACACCATGATTCAAATTATGCTATAAGCCATTATGTGTTGAAACCATTGGGAACATAAATTAACAGTCATTATTTAACATATGTATTGAGGTTTTAAACAATACTTTATGCATTAAGGTTAATTTTTCAAAATATGGTAAATTTTTAATTTATGTTTTAATACAAAAGCAATTATATTACAACTAATTAGATTATAAATGTATTTTGTGTACTATTAAATAATTATCAAAATTTGTGTTTTGCTTTTTAATGGACACAGTTTTTACATTTAAAACCTCTACATAACAGATGTGTCATTTCACATTAAGTAAAAACTAATTTCTGATATTTTACAATAGTACTTCTTTCATTATATACATGAACACACATATGCCATACGGATATAAGACTGGTACAGATTATAATTTGTATTCCTAACAAATCATTACAATTATATGTCTTCTACATTTTGAACAACCATCTTAATCCTGTCTATGCAAGACACAATTTGAGAGAGGTACAATGAAAAGAATGACTACTTTTTTGCTTCCAGGATTTCCTGTCAACTCATGAAGTAAATCAAATTGTCAGTTAACTCAGATGTATAAAATTTGGTAAAAGTCAGTCCCACTTTTGGCAGTAAATTCCCAGGGGTGACATAAGCTTTGGAAAGTGTTCATTTTTGATGTTGCTTCTTCATAATATGTAGAATATGTAGACTGTGTGGTCAGGGTTCTTAGGGTCCCAGGCTCGTTTCGGACTCCTTCAACCTCTTCAGTGGAGCCCTTCCTTCCTGCTCTTCTCATTCCAAATGAAGTCCTATGAAAACGCCAGGATCTGCCCTTCAGCAACTGGTTCCTTCCTGCCTGTGTATGAGCTGTCTCAGCACCCAGCCTCATCCCTCTCTTTCTTACCCCAGACTGCTCCCCACCCCCTTCCCCCACCCCTATTTCTTTCTTCTTGTCCCTTCCCTGATGCTAACAAAAATGTTACCTAAATCCCTCTTTTTTAACTTTAGGTGGCTCCAAACCTCCTCCAGATTCCCCCATCCCCTGCAGAATTGTCTATGACTATTGCAGTAGTTAACACAAATGGAGAGCTTATGCTGTGCCAGTTACTGAGTGCAGTGCTTCCTAAATCTATGAGGTGGGTGTGCGTGTTACTCCTCTTCTGTAAAGATAACACTAAACCTTAGAAGGGCATGTGGTTAGTAAGCACTGGAACTAGGCTTGAAGCCCAGAAGCAAAATTTTCTCTGCCCTGCTAAATTATTTTCGTAACTATTCACAGCACTCAACTAAATACATTTCCTTATTAAAAATGTTGTTTTACAAATTTTTGTTTACAAAAATTTTGTAAAAATTTTGTTTTAATTTTGTTTAATAATTCATCAACAATATTGTTGATGAGAACAATAATTAGAGTACAGAAATGGTCATGAAAGGTCTTTGAATACCATAAAATATTCCACCAGTGCGGGCTTAAGAAAATAATAATTAATAGTTTTCGAGCCCTTCCATATCACCTCATTTAAATACTGTTAGAAAATTATGTTGATTGTTCTAGCAATCTGATTAATTGGGAGCATTCTATACAAACCATATGCGGGCTTTCAATTTCAAGGAGTTAGAAAAAACAAAACCTCTAATAGCATTTGCTCTTTCTTGGGAGGGTAAGGAAGATCTGACAAGAACTTAGGGTCATGAGCTTGGAATCTACTTAACTGTATTCTTGTACAATAAGCAGGCATTAATCAGGCAGCACCCATAATCAACATGAAAGAATAAAAACAAGCTTTTACTATTAAAGCATTACTATTGATTTTTATAAACACCAAAATAATATCCCTTCTAGGCCCATTACACAGGTAATAATAACCATTCATTTAATTAATACTGACTCACAGTGAAAAATTCAATCTGAGTACTTATAACACCCACATTAATATCAAGAAGGTTCATTAGAATTAATACCACAATAAATATAAAATGAATTAGTAATGATTACACCATCATTTTAAAGCATTCCTATTCGTACTCCTGTATTTACTTTAATCACCATCACTCTAAATAGCAATTAACAAAAGCTGGGCTGGGCATATTTATGTAGGAATAACAAGGCATATAAATGTGACCCATTGCAATCCACACACATTTTATCTATACTCATGCATCAACACGCCCAATAGTATAGGAGGTGGTAAAATGACATATTCTTTATAGCATTGATGAGGAAAATAAAACCATTCTGCAGTCTGCAGTCTGGCTTCCTTCCTGGTTTTAAATCGTTCATTCCTTCTCAATAGCTACATTCTGATTTGAGGTCCTAGCAGAGTGCCCAGCACATAGTGGGAAGACCACTAACTCTTATGAATAATTTCTTGCCTCCATGATACATACTTATTTGGATGGACTACAGGTTACAGGTTTTGAATCGTTATGGTGATTACAGAGAATCTGTCAGTAATTAGCTATGTATGCAAACAATATGGGACAAAAGTTACTTGGTAGGGGGAGAAGGGGGTGCAGAGAAAACCTCCTCCATTTCTGCGAGCTGCCCATACTGAACTGGGCTAAGGAATATAATAAATTACTTCTCTTTTGCAGAATGAGTCATTTGGGAGTGAAATGAAGGAAAGAAACTGTGACTCCCTTTTTTTTTTTTTTTTTTTTTAATTCTCTCTATTCCCATTCTTTTGTGGCTGACTCATGACATTTTGGACATTAGAAAACTGCCTCCATAGGAGCAATTCAGATAAAAGAAGGCAAAGAGGAAAAGAAACTACACCAACAAAACTCTCCTGCTTTCCTTTAATCCTGTTGCCAATGACAGGCATTTCTACATGGGCTCTTACAGGATCTAAAGTCCTGATCATATTTGAATTGGGGGAAGCTGAACAGAATAGTTAAGTTGCTGTTAATTTAAAACATTATTTATATTCACTCTTAAGTGCTAGGAAGGCAGAAACATGTCATAAATTATTGACAATGTGATAAAGGGAAAATTTCTCTGAAAGAATGTCGCAAAGGCCTTAGCATGTTAGAGGTGGAAATTTGGGTGTTTTGGATGATGGAAGAGGATGCTTCTGTCTGAAAATCTGGTTCTATTTGGAATTCACATGCTGCTTGATGAGTAGATTATCAAAGCTCTGCTCCATACTTATCCCCGAAGTCATCTGTTTTTGCTTTTAGTTGCTTTAATCTTCTGTTCTTTTCACTCGTGTGACTATTTGTCCCGCAGAGAGGCTAAGGATTTGCTGACTGTGGAGAGAGTAAGCGCAAGTAAGAGACTGTAAGTGTTTCAAGATACTATGAGACTTGAAAACCAGAGAAGCAATGAGCAAGCTAGCATTTATTTGAAAGGTAAACATTAAATCCAGGTAGAGAAACAAAACACAATTTATTATCCTATTGATCAGCAAGAGACTAATGCCTTTCCCTTTCCTAAAGACATTTATCCAATAAGCTTTTACACACCACAGCAACAATCTGTAACCCACTTACAGAAGTGTCACTAATACAGCATTAATTACCAACCCTATGTGACTTGGAGATGGCTTCCTGGTACAACGGTTTGTACAGTTCACAGCCTGGCGTAAAACCACATTCTGGTCTTTTCCAGCTCCGGCTTAAGCCATTCTCTAGCTCTGGAAGAGAAAGGAGGTAGAATATTCTGATCGTTGAAGAAGGAAATTCAGAGTGTCCTGTCCTTTCTGTTCTCAGTGCACAGTATGCACCTCCAGGTAAACACTAATCTGACCTGAGAGGAATCCACTGTTTTTCAGCAACTATTTTGTACCAGGAACTTTATATTCTTTATAATAACTTTATAATAACATGTTAGTATACTCATCTGCCAGTCCGATTCTATGAAAATAAAAAAGCAGATCATACTCAATAAACAAATTAACATCACTTGTGAATAAAGAACAACTTGTAAATGGCTACCCCTACCACACACACACTCACACACACACACAAGCTCTTTCTATTTAATCATGAGGCTTTATAACTGAAGAAAGTTCACAAGCTAAAGACTAAAAAGTAAATAACACAGGTGGTAAATGACAGGTGCCACCACCAATCTCACAGAGCTATCCATGTCTGCAGCCACCTGTGGGAGGGTATTTGTAACCACATTGTATCCCTGCCCCCCACGCATATACATGAAGTGGGTGAGCTCTTGTCAGAAGTATTATATTAAACACTGGTCTAATTACAGAACTCTGGGTACTATAGAACTTTTGAGGTTTTAGCTCTCTTAGGTGAGAACACAAGACTTTCTCTCTCATTTTGGATCAAGCTCTTGCCTCTGTTCAATTTGTGTGATGGCTTTTGAGAGCACTCTCGGAGAATATAAAAGTATCTGGGCACTCTGCCACCATCTACTTTGGTCTGTAGCATGGTGGAAAGTGGGTAGATAAGAATCTAAGTAGTTGAGGGGCACCTGGGTGGCTCAGTGGGTTAAAGCCTCTGCCTTCAGCTCAGGTCATGATCCCACGGTCCTGGGATCGAGCCCCGCATCGGGCTCTCTGCTCAGCAGGGAGCCTGCTTCCCTTCCTCTCTCTGCCTGCCTCTCTGCCTACCTGTGATCTCTGTCTGTCAAATAAATAAATAAAATCTTAAAAAAAAAAAAAAGAATCTAAGTAGTTGATGCTCCAGTCTAGGGAGAAAGAGAATGTAAAAAGAAATCAAGGAAGGTGGAAGGTCCATCATCATGATCATCATCACTATACCTAATTTGTGTCAGTTTACTATATACTAGGCATAGAACTAAGTGCTTTATGTACACTAATTCTCACAATAATTCTTTGATTAAGAAACTACTAATCCTCAAATTATCAGTGAGAAAGCTGAGGGTTAAAAAGGTTAGTTCTAGTTCCAAGAAGCTGGCAAGTAGCAAGTCTGGATTCAGACTCAGGACGTCCAACTCCAGTGTTGAGCATATAGTCTTCACGTGTCAGGAAACAGAAGGAGAGAAAGAGAACCTACAATTCATAAAAAGATGAGACATGGGCCTGTGCTCCTGATGCTGCTGGCAGGATGCAGAAGCAGGAGCCAGCATTCAGGACGAGCCAGGCTCCCCTCAGGAGGGGGCCCTCTGGGCAGATGCTCCTCAGGGGCTATTTGCAGCCAGCCGTGGCTGACTCCCACTCTCCCTTGAGCTGACAATGCAATGATAGTGCGGAAATGATGGGCTATGCAATAAAAGATTTTGGAGCAAAAAAACATTTCAGCAAGCTTTTTTTTTTTTTTTTCTAGCAAGCGTTTTATTCAAGTATAACGTACATACAGAAAAGCAGACAAATAAGCAGGTGTTTAGTTCAGTGAATTTTCACAAAGTGAATACACACCAGTGTAACCACACCCTTATAACCACTACCTATGGAGCACATGTATAAACTTGTAACCAAGAAACAGAAGTATTACCAGCCCCCTGTAGTCCCTCTCATCTCCAGTCACTAATTCTCTTAAAGTGTGACCACTAATCTGACTTCCAAACTATAGATTGGTTTTGCCTATTTTTGAATGTCATAAAAATGGAATCCCATTTTAGTTTTATATATAGAGTGACCAACTTCTTTTTTCCAATACTGTGTTTGTAAGATTTATTTATGCTATAGTAACTAACAATAGTTTATTCTATTTGATGTATAGGATCTGTTGTGTAAGTAGATCATAGTTGCTTTATTCGATGTACTGCTGATGAATATTTGTGTTGCTTACAATGTTTGGTGCAAACTAGGGAAGGGAAAAGACTTAGAGCTGTTCAATGTGGGTGGATGACTCCTGCCCATCTGGACTTTATTGCTCCTTGTTCTTGGGGCAATGGACCGCCCAATTTTGTGCCAATAAAGCAGCAAAAAACAAATGGAAATAAGAATTACCAGTGAACAAACTCCACATAAATGTAAGAAACAATGTGAGTGTAAGAATTAGTGATTATTAGACTAATCTTTGACAAAGAATTTCAACAGACTTCTCCATCCATGAAAAACAGGGCACAAGTAAAAAAATGAAAAAATAGGAGAAGTAGAAAAATGTACTCTGACCTCCTAAAAATGAAACTATGCCAACTGATATTATTGAGACATTTTAAGTAGCTTTTTTATTATTCTAGATTAAAAACTTGATTGTACTTTTTAAAAAATGTATGTTAAAAATTCAAATCTAAGTACTTAGTACTCTAAGCCACAAACTTGTTAACAACAAATTGAAAAGAATTACACAAAAAATACACTACCCAGAAATAATGATTGTTAACACTAGATGATCACAGGGACCAAAGGAATTAATGGGGAATTAGGGGAAAAAAATTGTGTAAGATGAGATGAAATTATACATGCTACCTTTAAATTAAAACTATGAAAATTAATTTTACAGGCACCCCATGTCTTTGCTTTTCTCTTCAGTTTTGTATATTGGCTTTCAATTTGTTTTCTTGCCTCTTCAATCTCTTTCTCATCTCATTTGACTGTTTTACTGATTTTGTCTTTGAACTCTCATTGTATTTCATAGGCTGAAGCATATTATGTTCCTTTTATACTTATTCATAACCATATTCTAATATTGCAAGGTTTTAAGGATATTTATTATGTTCTTTACATACTTACTGTGAAAAATCACACTGACTATTAAAGATTCTCTGTAGGGCTCCGATTGGGATCTCTAAAGTCTAAAACATACAAATTATATTTTCTCAATAAAATCTTTCTTGTTTCTAGACATTTTTGATAGCTGCTATTTGCTTTGACAAAGTGTGATAGAATCTTCGTGATTTATTTCCTATCTGTCTTTACCTAGCTCATTATTTTTCCAAGTTACAAGGGAGGACAAGACTTGTTCTTAATGCAATAGGAGATGGTAGTAAGTATGCTTGTGTGTGTGTGTGTGTGTGTGTGTGTGTGCACGTGCCTATGCACACTGTAAGATGAAGGAAAGCAATGATAAAAAGGTCATCTGGACTCCTCTTTCTCTCTCTGATCAAATGTCTTATGCTAAGATTGACTCCATGTAGTTTGAGTGTAACCAATTCCAAGAAGGAATAATTTAGGAACTGTGATCATTAAACTATTAAAAGCAGATTCTGTACCAACTGAATATTTCCTTGAAATTTTCTCTTATACAATTTGGCACCAAAACCAATATTGATTGGCTACTATTTAGTGTTATTTTATGTTACACTTATACATTCTTCCTCACACAGGAAAAAAAAATTTTTTTTAAACGAAGAGATTCTTGAAATCTTGAGAAGGAATGGAAGCAGCATTCTAAATTTGACTGTGAAATTACTAATGTACAGTAACCTTTCCTGGAGAGTGAAACTAATTCTCTATCACAGCCCTCAATAGGTTTTATTTTAAGACGCTTAGGATGGCCCTTAAGTCCCATGTCAAATCCCATAATATTCCTTTAGCATATTAAGAGATGATACTTAAAATTCTGAAGTTTCTATAACTGAAGTTAGAAGTTAGAATTCTCCCTACTATATGTGTGTGTGTGTGTATGATATATGAGATATCATATATATTTGATAATTGTCAGAAAGTAAGGATGGAGCAGCATTTAGAGAATTCAGCATTTGAACTTGAGGAATTGTCTGAGCCTACAAGACCACCTGGCGGCTCATGAGACCACTGCCAGTTATTTTACAAACTGGTGGAGGACTGGTCTTGCTTCCTGGAAAATGCTTTTCCCAATGGCAACTCTGCCTGTGGAGGACATACCCAATCAATGTATTTCAGCTGTCATCACGATTGACACGGATCACTGAATAATTGACTAGACTGTGATGATCAGTATTGATTGTGAATGTGTCTGAAATTAAAATATTGGATATAGTATAGACTATTCATTTTATGAATGCGGAATACAGTCAATGAACCGTGAGTTTTTAATTCCCATGTTGGTCACTTCATTTTATGCAGACCAAAGCATTCATTTTCTTACATTTTTCTTCTAAAAGAGACAGAAGTTTAAATAGTTTCATAAGAAATGTAGATAAACACTTAAGATTTCTCCAACATTTTTTAAAAGAAAAATACACTCTAAAAAATTACAGACAAATAGTGGTCATTCCTACCAGTATACTGTGTGTGTGTGTGTGTGTGTGTATGTGTGTATTAGATCCCCTGTGTAAATTCTGTGAGTGTAAGGGCAGTGTTAATTAATTTACTCATCTCATAATTAAGCAGGCATTATGATGTGTCAGGCACTTTCTACATATAGATATTCAGGCACTTTTCTAGATGTAGAGATAAAATAGTGCCGCCTTCTGTTGCTCCCATAGTTGGTGGGGCAGGTGGGAGAGAATTGATGAAATAACCACATCAGTAAATATAAACTTTAGAGAAGTGTTAGTGAGGTATCTGGTACAGTGAGTGTGGAATGGGGGAACTAGCTAATTGAGACAGGCAGGGTAAAGTTTGCTGAGGGAATGATCATTAGCTGACACATGATACTAGGGTTTCACTTGAGAAAAGTAATTAGCTATGCAAAGAGAAGGGCGGGGCTGAAGATACAAGAATGATCCAGGCAGAGGGAAAAGTGCTTCTACAGCTAAAAATGACACAGAATATGAAATTTGGAGAAGGTGAGTGTGGCTAAGGATAAAAAGCAAGAGCAAATAAGATGAGACATGAAGCTGGAGGGAAAGGTGAGGACAAACAAATGCAGAGGCTAAGAGTAGAAGGACATATGCCCCAGTAGGTCTAAAACAGTCTCAGTTGATGCCTGCTGTCCATGTAATTAATGATAACATTTCACTCCTACATGGTTTTCAACGTGCTGAGGAAATCATGTAATCACCCTACTCAAAGGTCTTATTAAGGATTTTGGCCTTTATCCTAATGCCTAACAATAGGAAATATTTAAAGTGTTTAAGCAAGCAAGAGACACGATCACATTTTAGGCTTGAAAAGATCATTGCATAAAGGGTATGAGAGGTTGAGGAGGACAAGAGCTGATGCAGGGAATCCAAATAAGACACTGTTGCAGGAGCTGGGGAAGGAACAGCAGTAATATGAAGAAGGTAACGCAAGAGGAGATAGAATGAATGGATCTGATGGCTTCTTTGCTTTCATTGTACCAGATTTGGTCCCAAATGGAATTCCTGTACAGACCCTGGCATTGATGTATGGGTGCTTCATAGATCTTGGGATGCATTCTGCAATTCACTAACAAATGCAGAACAGTCCAGTGCTTGGGAGTTGGTGACACTCATGTGATTGTTTCACTAGCAGCAAGCAATACACACATAAGGAAAAGAATTCAGTGGGCACCCAAATTCTTTCTCTCATTATAGACATATACTATGAAGAATGCTGAGAGTATTAAGTCTGGAGCTGCTGGATTTGCTCCCCAAAACATTTTCTAATTCCTTGGCTTCAAGGTACAACAGAAGAAACTTTGATAAACACAACGCAGTTAAGAAAGACCACACTATGCCTAACAGCATCTGAATATTTCCCATTGCAACAGGAGATAGAGAAGAAAGGTTTCCTAGAGGAAATCCTGGGTGTCCTTAGAAGCCACAGCAATTCACTGGAGAAGTAAGTGACAATAAAAAAATTTAAGTCCTGCATCCAGTCTGTCACTCAACTATCAACCATTAAATAGTTACTTTGCCATGAAGTATTCTAGATGTGGAATTACAGCTGTAGATATGAAAAATGTGGTCCCTGTCCTCCTGGCATTTACCCTCAAATAAGACATATGCAAAATCAACAGAAGACAGAAAATGAACAAATATACATACATACATACATATTTTCAAAACCATTCCTGAGAATTATGACTGATGTTAATAAGATAGGGCAATCTGATATGAAGGAAGATAATATGGGAAGTGAAAGTTCTTACTAGAGGTGATATTTGACCTAAACCCTGGATGAAAAAGGAAGACAGTCATTTGGAATTAGGAAGAGGGGCCCAAGTGCAGAGTCTCTGTTGGAAGCATCAGACAAAAGGAAAGATGTCTGAGGGGTAGTGAGAGATGGAGAAGTGCTATGCAATGAGATTGAAAGGGTAGGAAGCAGGAGCCAGGTTTTGTAAGGCTTCATGCACTGCAGGAATTGGGGATTTGCTCCAAATATAATGGAAGCCATTGGAGAGTTTCAGGCAGAAGAACTCCATTATGTAAATAAATTTAAAAAAAAAAATCTCTGGCTTCTGTTTTAAAAGGCCATGTCAAGTATCAATAATCATGAGTCCAGTTTGTGGTTTGTTATGGTAGACCATTTGAGAAGTGATTATATCTGGATTTAGGATGATGGCAGTGGGTAGATTTGTGCCATGTTTTGAGTTAAAAATAAAAGGCTTTCCTGAGAGACTCAATGTATGGGTTAAGAGAAAGGATAAGTCAATTCTTCCTTTTAATAAAGGGATGGATGATGGTAGAATTTGTTAATATAGGGGAAAATGGGAGAAAAAAACATTTGGGATGACAGGAATCAAGGGTTACATTTCTGGCATGTTAATTAGAGATAACATCTAAGTTGGTAGTTGGATATGAGTCTGTAAGGTTATCAGATGCTGTAAATACTTGTTGAATGTGGTAATTTGGTGGTCATTAGCATATATACATATGCTACATAATGTTATATAAGGTCATAGAATTAGAGGAAATCATGGAAAAAAACTATTCAATTGGAGTTTAATTGGAGGGAACTAAGACCAGAT
The DNA here is from genome assembly GCF_022355385.1 of Mustela nigripes. Lineage (NCBI taxonomy): Eukaryota > Metazoa > Chordata > Mammalia > Carnivora > Mustelidae > Mustela > Mustela nigripes. The sequence continues at coordinate 155,051,937 of NC_081559.1, forward strand.
TGATTTATGGGATGAGGAGTGGGCCACAGTAAGTGAGGGGGAAAAAAAGAAAAGAACCAAGGTGAAGGAAAGAAAGAGTAGTTTAAAGAAGGCTGTTGAAGGAGAATTACAAAAGATTGGGACAGCTGCCTTGTGGGATTTTTGACTTTGGGAAGAAAAAGAAAATGATTATTTTCTGTCTAACCTCCTCCAAAGTACTTTCAAGAGACTGTCAGAGAATATATTCATGATTTTCAAAGATTTCATGTGGATTCATACTTATTTTCCTTTTGAATGTATGACAGAGTGGAGACCAGTCTCAAGGTAACTAAGTTATGTCTTAGTTACTCATCTATTTTTTCATTTCATTTAATCCATGGAACAGTCTCATGTAGGAGATCCTATATTATTGCCATTTCACATTTCAATATAAAGTTAAATTGTTTGTTGGATTTAAATTTCCAATACCCAAGACACTATTATTATTATTATTATTTACCTCAAAACTATCCAGGAACTAAAAATAAATACAACAGGTTTAGTTCCCTTTTTAAAATTTTTTTAAAGATTTTATTTATTTATTTGACAGAGACACGGAGAGAGAGGGAACACACTAGTAGGGGGAGTGGGAGAGGGAGAAGCAGGCTTCCTGCTCTGCCAGGAGCCTATGCCTGGCTTGATCCCAGGACCCTGGGATCATGACCTGAGCCGAAGGCAGATGCTTAATGACTGAGCCATCCAGGCACCCCCTCAGGTTAAGTTTGAAAAGATTATCTGTAGCGCTTTTATTTATCCAGAGGAAACAAAAAGAGTAATGGAGGGAAAAGATGCCTGACTTTTTTGTTGATCCTTGGCTTGAAGGACAGAGACCCTCACAGACTATACATCTAATGAAAACAATCTGAACAGCTATCCAGGATTCCTAGGCAGATCTGTAAAGTCAGAATGCTTCCCATGACATTTCCAGGAGCAGAGCCTCTTAGAAGCTGGTATCTTTCTAGGTGACTGTGCAAGGTTTCCATTTGCTCCAATGAGTACACTATTTCTCAGACTCTTCTATCAGTGGGATCTTGAGCTGAATGGTCTGCTTGTCCATCATCTATTAGCAGAGCCTCCAAATCCCTCACTTAGTGCTTAAGATTTTCTACCTTGAGAATTGGTTCTTACTTTGTATTTCAAATATCTTTCCCTTCTAAGGACCATCTTGGTCCACAGTGCATACTCATCATGTTAGATAATGACCTTTTCTGCCATTAACTTAGATAATTTATAAGATAAGCTTAATATACATTCTGATTATTACAAATGACATTTTACTTAATAATTTTCATTATAATCCAGATTCATAAATATTTTATAGCACACTTGCACCAGAAATGGAATCACGAAAACTGTTTAAGTAGATATGTTTCACCTTCAGAAAATTGAGGCTTTCCTAACAAATTTCTCTCTGCTTTCCAAATGTCATATAAATTTGTCCAAAGTCACAGCAAAGAAATTGTGGTCAGGATTAAAATTCAGAAATTTCTGATTCCAGAATCCTTGCTTTCAAACTTCCTATCATAATAAATACTCAGTACATATCAGTCCCTTTCTAGTATTCACTAAGTAAATGTGAATAAAATCAACATTCAGAAAGTCTGGATGATTATTATATTTGCATAGTATACATACTGATCTTTGAGGCAAATGAAAGTTTATGAGCATTATTGGTTTCATCACCTATACTATGGAAATGAATATACTCTACTACTCAGAATATGCTTATACTATGGAAATAAATATATGCTATTACTCAGAATATGCCATCAGTAAATAAAAAACAACTACATAATATTACAGAAGTTTTTGTTCTGCTAAATCATACTACATTATTTTAAAGATGTTACTTTTGTGCAAAGCTTGTTGCCAAGAGAAGCAAAAATAATAATTAGGACTTATTCACCTCATCCAGTACTCCCACACTTATACCCTTTCTGTCAAACACCATTGCTGAAAGTGACTTGCCCACAGTCACATAGTTAATGACAAAAATTAGAACTAAAGCTCAAATGTTCTGACTTTAATTTGTGTACCCTATTATATAACACATTTCACTCATTGCTACTGTCCATGTTTCCCTTCTCATTTTGATATCTGAGATATCTGCAAACAGAAGTTCAGTATATGGGTTATTTATCATTCATTTGCTGTCTCTGTAGAGCTTCATTGCACCCCTCACCCCCGCACAAGGTATAAGCCATTTTCTATGTCTTCGAATTTTTTCTTCAAGAATATATGCAAATTAGGTGCCAGAATTTCTAACTTTGAGGCTATTAGGTTAACTGGTTTCACAAATGTGCCAACCAAGAAGAAAAAATGGACAAAAGATTCCCATTGGCAATGCAGAATGTTCTCAGTATTATTGTTTAATCAACCAACAACTTAAATCTGACATTGTATAAAACATTACAATTCTGGTATACACTTGGGTGGGTCGGGGGGAATCACTTCAAAAATTTTCCTGACTTAAGGTGGTATGTTTTCTGCAGTCCACAGGACAATGCTCACCGAAAAGTTTTCTTTTGCCTTTTCATATTGAATAATACATTGATATATAATACATTGATAAATGTTTCCATATATTGTTGTTATGACTGTGACAGATTTCTGAACAACTTTCATTACCTATTACTTCCAACCTCAAGTGATCTGAGGAAATCATTTTATCATAGGCTGAGACATTTCTTCAATGTGAAAGTAAAAAGGAATTACTCTGATACAGTAGAATGCAATAAAGCAATTTGTGATCAGTTTGAATAAGATGAGTGAGAAAGAAAACAAAGTCTTTGGCACTGGGAGTGTCTGCCTCTTGCTTTGATATCTTTTCTAATGCAGCAGAAGCAAGTTGGGTCATTTCTCCTCCTCCCAGGCTGTTCACTTACCATCTGTCAATGTTGAAAAAATACAAAGAACACTGTATAATTATTTTCCTTATGAAAAACATGAATGCAAACTTTCTTAGAGCTAAAACTTTCTTAGAGCACCATAATCAGCTCCAAACTCTGCTTCTAAAATATCTGATACTCTCTGAATAGCTTAGTACTAATTTATCCCAACAGCACTTTATCAAGAACAAAGCAGCTTATATCCATATAATGAAATATCATGCAAGGGTTGAAAAATGAGAGATGTCCAATATATTTTGTTAAATGAGAAAAATGAGTCATAGAAGAAAATATTATACCATTCAGTAAATACTTACAATACCATTTCTGCAAACAGGTATATACACATACACACACACACAACACACACACACATACGCACAATAAATCATTTGGGGAATAAGAATGGGTTTGTTTCACAACAGTGGAGACAAAGAAACATCCTATATCTTTATTTCTCTTTCTCTCCTGGCTGGTAGAAAGTTTAATCTCAAAAATATTTTGTTTTTCTTTTTTCCTAAGATTATACAAGAGTTTGGGACCTTAAAAGTCATGAAGCTTCCATCATGACCACCAATGAGATGAAACTTGCCCAAACTTGGATGGTATTTTGGAGAGTGGGTAGCTTTGTAGCTCATAGGATTCACTCCTTTCAGGTCTACTTGGCCATGTGTTAGGCTCTCAACACCTGAGCCTTATAGCCGTTTTCCATTCTCTCTACAAGTCTATCCTATATGGTTTCTGCCATCAATGAAGAACTGTGTGGAATTGGCCACAGGACTGTACCAACTACTTAATCTAACACCTTTCCCTTCTTCAGTTTCATGGGACCCAACCCTTCTCTTTAGGGCCTTACCATTTGCTTCTTACTCAGTCTCACTGAGCCTTTCCTGTCCCTGTACCCCCATAAAAGAACTTTATTATCTCCTAGGAAACAATGAAATCTAGATCTTCCAGACAAGAATGTCCCTCTTAGATATAAGGCAACACATAAAGACAGACACACACATGATTAATCACTGAAGAAATATGTGTTATAGCAAAATATTGCAAATACCCTAAATACCTAAGGGAAGCCAGATTAAATAAACTGTGGGAAAACATAATGGAATAAGCTGTACAAAATTATAACTTATAACGTAGTACTAACTTAACCTAGTACTAATACATAGAAAACTGAAGAAATAGGAATATATATTGAGAATGGGTAGACGTTACTAAGTCTTACAAAAAAACTAAAACTAATCTATACAAAAATCATAATTATTCCTCTAATAGTAGTTAGGGAGGTGGTAGATGGTATGAAACAGGAATGAGATATCTCTAATTATATTTTCAAATATACTTTTCACATTTGAGCCATATATTTTTAAATTAAAATGATTAAATCAAAAAGGATGTAAAAATCTAATCCTAAAATTAAAAACAAGCAAAAACAAACCAAAATTTTAATCAAATTTGATAGCACAACCACCCAGGAAAAAAAGAAATTATTTGTAAATATAGCACCTTTACTGTAAAATTTTAGTAGATATAGTCCAAAAAATAAAAAATGGCAAAAAAGAAAAAAAACTGCAAAGAAATGTAAGCTTTATATAGTGGGTTTGTTACTGGTAGTATTGTTTAAGTAGTAACCATTTTTTCAATACTATAGAACACACGAGTAAATAGGATGATAGAGTTCGTAATCAGGGTTCTCACTGCAGGAGAGAAACGATATAAATATGGAGTGGAGAGAAGATGAAGAACTCCGTGGTGATAAATTTAAATTGAGGGCACATACATGAATCTCATGATGTTTTTAAAGATATATATGCCAACTGTCCATCCAAATAGCCTAGAAGAAATTTCTATCCCAGTAGCAATAAGGACACCTAGTACCAAAATCTTGGTTTCTAAGTACTTTCTCTCTAAAAGAAAACAAAACTCCTTGGGGACATGGTTGATTCCAAGTAGAGGCAGAAAAAATACAAGGTAAGCCTGGAAAATTCTGCCCTGAAGTACTCAAAGGATGAGGGAAGTATGTCTAAAAGATAAAAGTCAGCTTGCTGGGCTGACTGGTCAAACTACTTACAACTGAGCACCAAAAATAAATAATGGTGTGATAGATTATAACACAGAGAGTAAAAAACAAATCCATAAGACCATAATAATATTTAAAGAAAAGGGGTGATAAGAAGAGGTAAATAAGAATAACAATTAATAGACAAGGAAGGAATTTTTAAAAATTAGAAAATAATCCTTTCACTTACACACCAACATTGGGACATTATTGAGTGACAAGATATTCACATATTTTGAAAGTATTATACCACAGAGTACTTCTTGGTTGCAAAGAGAAAGTTGGGAGCTATGCTTTAACCTAATAATCTAAGTTAACATCACCAAATACTGAGACAGACAGACAGACCTCATGACTCTGATGTGATGGAGTGCAAAGTCCAAGAAAGCACCTATGCAGTATTCTTGCCAAAGTATTTAATTTGAGTCTAGTAATGAGGAAACTATTTGGCTAATCCAGATTTGAAGACATTCTACATGTCAATTAATCTCTATTCTTCAAAAATACTGTGTCATACCAGAAAAAAAAAAAGTGTGCCATAAAAAACAAAAGGCAAAGGGGACTTATTATATTAAAAAAAGACTAGGGGTGCCTGGGTGGCTCAGTGGGTTAAGACCTCTGCCTTCAGCTCAGGCCATGATCCCAGGGTCCTGGGATCGTGGGCTTTCTGCTCAGCAGGGAGCCTGCTTTCTCCTCTCTCTCTCTCTGCCTGCCTCTCTGCCCACTTGTGATTTCTGTCTGTCAAATAAATAAATTAAAATCTTTAAAAAAAAAAAAAAAAGACTAAAGACACATGACAAGCAAATGCCAAGTGTGATCCTTAATTGGATTCTGATTTCAGGCTGGGAAGTGGAGGAGGGTCAGCTGAAAGATGTCTGGGGACAGTTTTATATTAAATTATATTATTCTATCACTATTAATTTGGAAGTGTGGCTGTGGTTTTGTGTTTATGTCAAAGAATGTCCTTGTTCTAAGAGGATTTGTGTTGAGGTATAAAGAAGTCAAGAGCCACAGTATCTGCCTGTCTGCAAATTCCTTTCAAATATTTCAGCAAAGTAATTGTGTTTCAAAGAGATAAAGCAAAGGTGGCAAAACGTTAACAGTTGGTGAATTCAGGTGACTATTATATGGGTATGCATTGTACTTTCTTATGGGATTGAAATTTTTGAAAATAAAAGCTTCCAAAAACAGCGTTAAAGAGAAGATAAATGTACAATAAAAACTAAAGATAAAAATTTAAATTTGAAAACAAAGCTCAGAAGACCCCGTTGTGTTGGAGGTGGAGGCAACAGGGGGTTAGAGGAGTTAGATGGAGAAAATTGCCTCTCATACTATTATTATTCTCCTACAGCTGAATGTTATATATAGCTCATTTCTCTGTGAGATTATTCTGCTGATTAATAAATACAGGAAAAAGAAAAAAAAACTCCTCGGGCATATAAACCAAATCATAAGTAAATAATGGATGAGAGAGAGTTTGTATATGGGGTGGTGAATAAAGGATTCTTCTATGAGCTAAATCACAGGTTGGCAACTGCAGTTAGGCCAAATCTGGCCTCTGCTCTAAGTCATACATTTGTATGTTTGAAGGTGTTTTTTTTGATCAAATATATTTTAGTTTTTAGTCAGAAGAATAAAAGTGAGAATGAACTAACTAGGACAGCATACTCAATGATTAGCCTTTCCAGACTTTGCTCCCAAAGCAAGGCTAGATAGGTTGACTTCCAAAAGAGAGGGAAGGCATAAATAAAATAACCACATAAATAAAGAAAAACTAGAGTATCCATTTAAAATAGTACATTAGGGTAGATGGGCAAACTGTGTGATAAGACTTATTTGACATTACTCAGTACTTACAAAAAATATGAGCTTACTTTTCCAGGAATCATAAAACACATTTGCTGAATCATTCACTAATTCCACTGGCGCCTCTGGAGAAATGTGTCAAATATTTTGGAGTTTTCTAAATTCAGGTTCAGAAAGGTTAAGTAGCTTGCCAAGCAGCCCAGCACAGCACAGCTCAGCAAATTACTGGAAAGAAAAAAAGAGAAACTCTGTACTTGAATCTTGGTTGAACCTGCCCAGAAGGGAGTTAAGAATTTTCTCTGGGACCTTTCCATGAACTAGAACTTTTTTGTATTTTAGAAGGAAAGGGAAAAACACTAGCTGCTACCTGGAAAATGTGTGTTACTGGCAGGCTTTACAGGATTAGCTCTGCCTACTTTAAGAAGGTAACTCAACCGTATTGGTAACCTTGGATTTAAAAAGGTTTTAGGACTCAAATCAAGGAAGTCAAAGTTATTCTGTTCTTAAAATTCAGCGTGTCATCATTTTGATAGAAAGCAGCCAATAGATTCTTTCCTGTTACTAATAGCAATTTATGTCTTAAAGAAACAAAGACCAAAGTGAGGCAGACTTGAGTCTGTTTCCCTGCCTCTCTTGGGTGAACTGAAATGGAAGTATTGGCAATGCCCACTGCCTTACTGCCTTCCTCCACACACACAGCTCCCATCCCTGGCAGGCATAGGAAAGAGGAAAAGCCAAGCACTGCGCTTTTTTTTTTTTTTTTTTTAAGTCTAGCCTCAACCTCATTTTATAAAGAGCTCTGGAACATGAATTGTACCCCACAGCCTGTCCTGCCCAGACACAGAGCAGCTGACCTATTGTACCCCCACATCCGCTGGTCACTAGCTATGGGCTGCCTCTGGTAGGGTAGAATATTCTTCTAGAAATTCCAAGCAGGGCGGCTCCTACAGGTGAGTTGGCTCCCATCAGCCAATGGCAATCCTCTAAGAGGCAACTGTAAGCCATTATTAGCAGCTGAAGCAGAGTTGCTCTGTCCTAGTGAAGAACATCTATCCAGGACACCAATAGCATCTATACCAATATCCAAATACCCAATAAACATAAAAGTATGTCCATGCTCATTAGTTTCAAAGATGAAAAATTAAGGCCCGGTAAGAGCACATGTTCCATAGGCACTTGAAACCCACGCATATTCTGCAGTCATTGGGTGTAGGGTTCTGTCAATCAATTAGGAGGTCCAGTTGACAGTTGTTCGCATCTACCTTTTCTGCTTTGTTGTTTACTTATTCTGTCCATTACTGAGAGGAGATCGTTAACGTCATCAATTATGATTGGGTGTTTTTTCTATTTGGCTTTTTATTTCCGTCATTTGGACTTCACATACCTTGAAGTTCTGAGATACATACACATTTAGGGACTATATGTTCTCGGTGAGTAGACCTTTTTATCATTGTGACATGTTTTTCTCTAACCCTAACAATACTCCTTGTTTTAAAGTTCCCTTTGTGTGATATTACTCGATTAATCATTTAATGTTTCCGTGCTTTTTATTGAATGAGAGAAGGCCAAAAAGAAAAGAAATCCTTCAGCTTTTTCTCCATGTTGTTGGCTACCTAGGGAAGTAGATAGCCACACCACACTGACTCTGTGCAAATCACTGCTCTCGATGTTTTGCCTGAAGAAACTCACAGAGGCATTAAATAATAACCTCTGAGTCTACTTTCTAGAAACCTGGATGCATGTGCTCCCTTAAAATTTGAGAATATTCTATTCTAAGTTCCTCTTATGTATACAGAATCCCAGATTTTGCTTATTCTTCATGGTTTAGACTAGATCCTGAAACAGCATTTGAAATAAATAGTCTCAAAACTCATAATCCAACATAAGACAATAGTAGGCTTAGCATTTCTTTCTTTCTTTCCTTCTTTCTTTTTTTTTAGAAAAACTAGGCTTTGGAGGGAAGAAAGTGAGGGTGGGAAGGCAGTGTCTCAGCCATGTCCTACACAATATAAACAAATGTATGTCTCAATGAGTTATTTCCACTTTGTTTAATATAGTTTCTTTCAATTTAAGTTTATTTTTCAGTGTTCCAAGATTCATTTTTATGTACCACACCCCATGCTCCATACAATATGTATCCTCCTTAATATAATTATATAAAAAGCTTGATAATATTCAAACTTGTTATACTGCCCTGGCATGCAGCAAGATACTTGCCCTCCTTTTAAGTATTTTGGAATTGTTATAAAACTGTATAAATAATAAAGAGATTTCTAAAAGCAAATTTATGTGGTACAATAATTCTGGGGTGTGTTGTTTTTTAAAAAAATAATGTTGCTTTGACAGCATCTTAATGCTGTTTTTGCTCTGACAACTTTATTTACAATAGATTTGACTTTGTACACTTATATATTTGTCAAAATGAAACCCTAAATCAGAACCTGGGTTTATCCAGGTTCCTTCAAAACTACACTAGACACATTCCTCATTAGGCATCTGTTTATTCCAAAACACACGCATACACGGGGGATAGAATTAGATAACACTTTTTTGGCTTACTAAATGGGTTAGACTTAGTAAATATGGTACTCGCTTTTCAACTGATTCTGCCATCTGTCAGCAAACTTATTGTTTTTAGCAGGGGTTTTTCTTGTGATAATTTACAAGTTGTTTTTCTTCCTTTGTTCTTTTCATGAAGATACATGTCCTTAAAATTTAAGGGGAAATAACACATAAAGTAAATGTATCCACAAAGCAGAAACAGCAGAAACCAAATGGCTGCTAGAGAGTTAAAAGGTGCATGAAATGGAACAGCAGAATTTTTTTTTTTTTTTAATAATGGGGATGGAAGGCGAGTGAGACTCAGTATTCTGCAGGTGACGTCTCAGTCCCTGCTCCAGCTGGGATGCATCTGTACAAGAGAAACAGCACACAGTGGAAGGAATTCGTTTCTCAGGAAAAGACGCAGAACAGGGAATCCCGGGGCACAGGAGTTTCCAATAAAGCCATCTCGTTCTGAATTCTGCCCTCTGCCAGGATCATAGCAGCCTACATTTTGCATAGTGCTCACTCTGTAGCTTATATGAGGAGGCTTTGTAGTACTTCGTGTCTGCCACTGCCTAACTGCATGCCCTTTCGAGGTCACGTAGCCTCTCGAAGTCTCAGTTGTCCTGAGGAACAAGTAAATACCATTGTGGGTCTAGTATGGTGCCTGGTAGTTATCCCATGTTCACTACTTCTTGGTCAGAGCTAGGTTTTAGATATCTTCTTTTGAAGACAGTGAGCTCCTCGAGGGATGGGCCGTGTCTGCTTCGTGTTCAGTTGTCTGGTGCCCTTCCCAGTGCCCAGAACATAATGGCAGCTGGTAACTCTTGGTTGAATGAATTGGTGGATGAATGGGAGATCGCATCCATAATAAATCTATCACATTATTTATATTTGATTCCCAAGGCATCCTTCTGAATTATTATTTCCTACATATTACAGACAAAAAATTTGAGGCCCCCAAAAGGTCTGTGACTTTGCCAAGAATACAGACTTAGTCAGCGAGCTGAGACTCCAAGCCAAGTCCAATCATTAGTCTTGTTTCGAAGGAGAAGTTCCTGACACGGTATCAAGGTTGAATGAATATTTAATCCATTTTTCTGGTTTGTACACATAATTTTAAACATTTGCTTATGTGTTAATGCCTTTATAATTCACAAAGTAATTAAGCTTTCAGCTCTATGGCTTGAGAAATGTGGGGTTTTATTTCAGATGGCAGAGAGAAAAATGTGAAGGTTGTTGGAAGTATGTATTTTCTCTTTTTCATGACTCTAAACTTAAAATGCAGTCAGACTGCATTGCCTAAAATCCCCTCAACTAAAATTCCCCTCCCTGTTCTGTCTTTTAGGAAATCCACAAGGAGAATCCTTACGATTTATTGACTGCTGCCAGAATTGTACATTATTTCTATTTCCTACAACATCTTTAAAGGTTAGGTATTATTACTCACAGCTCATGAGTGAGTAAACAGAAACTCAAAGAGGTCAAGTCACTAACTCCAAATTTGCCTAGGGAGTGCTAAACGGAACTTGATCTGAATTTTAAGGATGGTTTACTCTGGGCCAGTGCTTTTCAAACTGTAATACGCAAATCTCTGTTAAAAATGCAGATTTGATTGTGTAGATCTGAGATCAAACAAAAGATCCTGCATTTCTAACAAGCTTCTAGTTGATATTAGGGCAGCTGCTCCGCAAACCACACTTAGAGGAGCAAAGCTCTTTACTACACCACCTCCCAAATTCAGACTCCCCGGCACTCACCTTTCTTCCTTAATAATCTCATGGCCGGTGTTCTGCTTATAAGACTAAAACATTTTGCTTTCTTACATTATCGGTCCTTCATATATTACCTAACTAACATTTTCTGCTTTCTCTTAAGTGTTACTGCCGCATGGCACAGAAATTTTAAAGTAGCTGCTCTTGAAAACCTCCTTGTCCTCTATCTCATCAGCTTCCTTAAATCCAAAGATTGTGTTAAGAATCAGCAATTATGCTCATTACTGAGTGAAAGTGGTGGGAGAGGGGTGGAAATGAGAGAAGTGATAGTTAAAATAGCAGAGGAAGAAGAAAAAATATTAAGCACTGAAATGGAAAGCCTACAGCCTAAGAAGGGAAAAAAAAAAAAAAAATAGAGGCAGATCTTAGAGAGTGACTCCAGGGAAATTTCTGGGGAAATTCTATGCAGAAGCAAAGAAGCAAGACAAAGAAAAAAGAGGAATGAAAAAGCTATAAAGGATATTTGACATCACAGTTTTAACTAAACAGTGATGTGCAAGTGAAAATCAATGGAGGCTAAATATTTAAGCATAATGACTGCCTAAAAGTGATTAGAGCAAATGGAAGAAGAAGCCGTATATTTTATTGAAGCTGTTGAAGGAAATGAGACAGGAGAGAGCAGAGAAATCACAAGTGGGGGCAAGGTATCACGGAATGAAATCAGACGGGATAAGAAAGAAGACTCATGAATCAAATTTCAGCATAGAACATGAACTGAAGATCAGATCAAACAAATAGGCAAGGAACTGATCATAAATTGAAATGGTTATAGGCAAAGTCAGGAGTGGGGTGGAGCAGGAACGGAGAGAAAGAAGACCAGTAACAGTAGCAAAATTCCAAGTGGAGAATAGTGGCTAAATCAAATATAGATAATAAGGAGCCCTGTGTCGTTTCATTCTACTGATATGTACGGGAGGCTGAGCGGCCAAGAAAATCCTTAATACTTAGTTTTGTTTAGAAGAGAAGTGCAAATATAGTCATGGGTGAGATTAAAATGATCAAGGAAGTAAAGCAATCAAGGAGCAAGCAAGATGCCTAAGGTCTAGAGGAAATATCAGCACAAGCCTATCTTCCTCCCGTCCTCCCCCCTCCCCTTCCCTCCCCAGCCGCCCCTTCCCCTTTCCCTATGGCTTCGTTTCCATGGAAATCCATGAAGGAAAGTAATGTTTTGATTGCAGGTGAGAAGTGCTTGGGGGTCATTTGTTCACTGATATCAGAAACCAGGAAAAGAGATGCAGTTTAGTACATGAGGAGAGGGCAAGGCAGAGATTTACACAAACAGGGACAAAAGCAAATTCTACCAACCGAATTAATTTCATTCTTTATAAGAAAGTGTGCAAAATTTGAGCTATCGGTCTTAGGCTTGATCCAGATTGTTCATATGTTTTTCAAATGCAGTTTAATATTTAAGAGTAATAGACTCAATTTTTGAAGCATTTATTCTTTTTTTTTAATTGAAGGAGAGTTGACACACAATGTTACATTGGTTTTAGGTGCACAACACAATGATTTGACAAGTTTATACATCATACTATGTTCACAAGTATAGCTACCATCTGTCCCATGCAATACTATTACGATACCATTGATCATATTCCCTCTGCTGTACTTTTCATTCCCATGTCTTCATTTGATAACTGAAAGCGGGCATCACCCACTCCCCTTCACCCACTTGCCCATGCTCTCCACCTGCCCCCAGCAACCATTAGTTTGTTCTCTGTATTTATGGGTCTGTTTCCTCTTTGTTTGTTCTTCCATTTGTTTGGATTTTTTTTAGGTTTATATACAAGTGAAATCATAGGTTACTTGTGTTTGTTGGACTTATTTCACTTAGCAAAATACCCTCTAGGTCCATGCATGTTGTCACAAATGGCAAGATCTCATTTTTTATGGCTGAATAATATTCCATAGCATATATAAAATAGCTTTATCCATTCCTCTACTGATGGATGCTTTTGTTGTTTCCCTATCTTGGCTATTATAAATAATGCTGCAATAAACATAGGGAATCACATATCTTCTCAATTTACTCCTTTCATTTCCTTTGGGTAAATACCCTGTAGTGGGATTACTGGATCATATGGTATTTTTATTTTCAATTTTTTGAGGAAACTCCATACTGTTTTCCACAGTGACGGTACCAATTGCATTTCCACCAACAGTGCATGAGGGTTTCTTTTTCTCCACATCCTCATCGACACTTTCTATTTCTTATCTTTTTTGTTCTAGTCATTTTGACAGGTGTGGGGTGATACATTGTTGTGGTTTCCCTGATGATCAGTGATGTTGAGCATCTTTCTATGTGTCTGTTGTCTTCTTCAGGAAAATGTCTATTTAGATCTGCATCCATTTTTAATTGTATTTAAATTTTTGGTGTTAAATTGTGTAAGTTCTTTATATATTTTGGATATTAACACTTTATTGGTTATATCATTTGCAAATTATCTCCTTCTCACTAAGGTAACTTTTTGCTTTACTAATGGTTTCCTTTGCTGTGATTTTTTTTTTGTATAGTCACATAAACTAATATTTTATTGAGCACTTGCTGTGTACTACTCAACATTGATTAAATTTTCCACACAACATTTCATTTGGTATAGATGAGGAACTGGGAGTTTAAGAATGAGAAATGCAGTTAGATCGAGTCCAGAAGAGTCTTGAGTATTCAGGGAAAATCATGACCAACAGGCTCCTGGGGCAGGATTTACCTTTGGAACTCCATACAGTCTTCCTTCCTCCCTCAGTGGCATTCTTTCTAGTCCTTTCAGGTACCCAGTCCCTAAATTTTTCTTCCTCTATCTAAACAGAGACGTATGTGATATTATCATGAATAGTCAGAGAAACTATTGTCTATTGACACACAATTTTACAGTGAAAATTCAGATATCCTGATTCCAAGGTAATTTTTTCCTTTCTATCATACCATCCACAGTTGATTACTATATGACAGACTCACTCAAACCCAACCCAATTATGCAATTCTACAGATATTTTTTAAGTACTAGTCCATCTGCTAGTTGCTGGGGAACAAATAAAAATAAGGAAGTCCTTAAGGAATGCAGCCTCCCCTACCAGAGAAAAATGCAGACAATAATTACAATATTGAATGATAAGTTTAATGATGAGGTAGCCCAAGGGAAGCATAAATTCTTGAATCCTTGAAAAAGTAAATACTTCAAATTAGGAAATCAAGAAAGCCTTCAAGAGAGTAGGTAGAGAATGGAACATTTGAGGTAACATTTTAAGCAGAGTGTGTAAGAATGAGCAAGATATGGAAAGTTATAGATATGTGTAGGAAGGGGGAGTGGTTCAACTTCACCACAGGACAGGGTGTATGCAGAAGGATAACAGCAATGCTCTAGGAAAGAATTGAGAGCTGCTTATGGCCTCCACACCAAGCTGAGGGATTTGTGTTCTATTCTATATGCTTGTGTTTTCTGAAGTGTGAGGCCAGGATGATTAGTGGTTAATATATTATTTTAAAGAGTACACAGATGTGATTTTGTGTAACATTTAGCCATATGGAGAGAACACTATTCCCATCTTTGGAATCACATTAAGGAGAAAGTTTCCATTAGGTACTAAGAGTTGAAACACTTCTTTGAGAATCATTAGCATCCTTCTGTAATAAAAAGAGTGAGGATTTCAGGATCAAAGTTTTTAGCAGAAATGTGTCTAGAATTTAAGAATCTGCTTTGTTCAAATCTTATTTATCTTAATATCCATCTTCTATTTATGGCAACTGATACTAGTTTTTCTGCTATAGTATTAATATTGGTTTTTTCCTAATGATTAAATAGATGTAGTTCAGTTTTTTAAAAGTGAACATTAAAGTTATTGATTAAATTACAGTGAGACAAACTGCAGAAATGGAAAAAAAAAAAAAAAAGACAGAAAAAGTCCATGGGCCAATTGTGCCACATCAAGGAAGACTACATCAGAGTCCATTTCAGGGAAGGAATGAACAATTATGTCAAGTGTGATACAAGGTCAAAAACCATTTGGCTTTTCAAAGGACACTGTTGATTTCTGAGAACCTTTCACAGTAAATGTGGATGAAAACAAGACTAAGCAAGGATTATTTGGCAGTGAAGAGGTGGACATGATCCAGCTAACCATGAACCACATTTGGAAGGAAAATATGGCATTATAGAATGGGAAGCCCTTCTCATATTATTTCTGGCGTGGCAGTAAAGCTATGAAGCCATTTACTTACCTGACATTCAATTTTATGTTGATGGTATTTTAAAAAAATGTAATTTGCTTCTCTTGAGTGGAGCTCTTAAATATAAAGAAAACATTTGTATTTATTTGAACACAACTTTTACGAATCCTATGTTTAAATATGCCATCAATACACTCACATTAAAAAAAATCATGAAGTAAGTACTATTATTACTCTCATTTTGAAAGTTAGAAAAAAAAATGAGAATTAAGATAGTTAACCTACCTAGGTGACACTGACACAATGGAGGCTATATTCTATCCCCAAGCAATATGCAGGAGCCCACACTCCTGACCCCAATGTTGTTGTCCCTGTAAAACCTAAAAAGTAAGTAATAATAAGCATATAATATGGTTTGTCCAAGATGAAAGAATCAGTTCCAGAAATGTGTTATAATTTCAAAAATGTTTTTTCATTACATAATGGGTCTTATAATGGAAAATAGTTTTCTTTGGTTAGGTACACTATACTTACCAAATACTAGAGCATCTCTTTATCAAATATGGTTTTTTCTTAAACTTCCTCCCAGACCCAGCTCAAGGACCACATCCTTTATGAAGCTGTTCCTGACTCTTTTCCTTTTCTACATGTCTTCAGTATTCAGGGGCCTTGCCCCACTATAGCCCACTTGGTACCTATACTGTATTTTTGTGTATGCCATGCCTCCTGGAAATCATGTGAAGCTTTATATGAGTACTTAATAAATTATTTCATGGAATACATCAAAGAGCCAACACCAAATTAGAAAGTCCACACCCAAAGTAAAAGCTCAAAGATCCTTTATCCAAGACTTCATTTTACCCTCATCTTGATACTCATGCTCTTAGCTCTCTCAGTGTTTCCACGTCCAAAGCCAGGCTGCACTGAATTCTTTAAAGCTGAAGCAAGCTTATTCAGTCGGCTATAAATATACATGTTTACTGGAACACAGACCAGGAGGAGCCTATGAGAAAAGTAAAGGGAATAAATCTTTTGCAATTCTTTTTCCTCTGCAAGGCTCATTTCTCAGAATCGACTATTTAAATAGCATTTAAGCTAGCCAGGTTTAACTGTTCTAAAGATAGAAAAATACTAAATTAGTCCTAATTTTAAAAAGAGAGAGAGAGATCAGCATGGAATACTCATTAAAACCCAAAGTCACCGGCATCTATAGTTCTTTCTCTTAAGGTTTATTGTGCCAATTATGACATCATCATGTATCGATATGCTTGTATGTCTGTCATCCCTGCAAGACTGTCAGCCCCTCACAAACAAAGACTGTCTTTGCATGTCAAAAGGTTAGTCCTGAATGGTTGTGTCCAACACTAACATCTGTTCCCCATCAGACCCTTCTGGGACAGTAACAATGGCTAACATTCACTTGGTGGTTACCACAAGTTGATCTCTCTTCTAAGCCCTTTATAAGCACAAATTCACTTGCCCTTTCGAAATGAATTTAAAAAGTGCTCCAATTAAACATTCCCATTTTACAGATGATGCAACTGAGGCACAGAGGGGTAAAGAAAACTATCCAGGCAGAACCAGCATTTGAAAATGGGCTGTCCTGCCCCAGTCTGAAGACTCTTCATCACTACACAGTATTGCCTTAGTCACACTAGTGTCAGTGATCAGAAAAAGTGGGCAGAAATTTAGAAGACTGAAAAAAAAAAAAAAACCCTCCGTACTTTCAATCAGGGCCTCAGGTGATTCTAATGCAAGTAGTCTGAGAACCATATTGAAAAATACAGTTTCAGGTAAAAGTCAAAGAAGTATTTTTAAGTACCGGTTTTTGTTCACTGTTTATAGTTCACCAAACATTCCCAAATATGTTATCTCATGTCATCCTCATAACAGCCCTGCAAAGTAGCTACGACTGTTTCCCATGTTTGTGAATGAGAAAAACAAGTCTCAGAAAGCTTACCCATGACCACACTGCTGTCAGACATTGATTTTCCAGCTGTAAACTCTGTGTTCTTCCCATGACACTGACCCCCTAACTGGCCTTCCTGCTTCTGTTTCTGCGTCTCTCGAGCTCATAATCCACACAATAAACAAAGGACCTTTTTAAAGCATAAATCTCATAATGTCATTTCTAGTGGGTGCTCATTACATTTGGGGAGAGTCTAGCTCCCTTACATGGGCTGTAAGGCCCCTCGTGATGTGGGCCCACCTGCCTCCACGACCTCATCTCCTACCCTCTGTCCTCCCACCTGTACTCCAGCAACTATGCTCTTTCCTTCTAACCTTCTCATGTCAAGCTGTTTTCTCTAACTGGGTTTTTGCCCCTTTCCTGTCCCTTATGTATTTCATGCTAGGATCTGAAATTAACCAGTTGATTGATTGGTGGATCATGGAGATGGCGAGAAAGTGCCCTTGTCTGCCTTGTTTCATACCTAACATTTACAAAGTACCAGGGACAGGTCCAAATACCTCACATGTAGATCTGTATACTTTTCACAACTGAGAACCTACATTGCCAGCTAATCTGCCCAGAACCCGTGCCTTTTACCGGTTACCTGGACTTTCTCTGAAGACCAGCACCCCACCTTTTGAAACAAGCCCTCATCTCTGTACCATCATGCTGAGACTCAGCCCCTTGACCAAACTACCCGTGCCTGGGGTTGAGATTATTCTAAACAGAGAATGCTTTGATGAAAACATGCACTTTACCCCCCCCCCCTTTACCAATCCCATCTCCAAAGAAACAAATTTAAATTGAGGCAACAAAATTAATTAGAAACTACAGAATGAGAATCCATCATGCCCTTAAGATCAAAGTAATGTCAGAGAATGTAAAACTTAGAATTACTCTTTATTTGGTAGTAATGGTGGGGTAGGGAGGTGGAAGGAGTGAGGAAAGGGACCTTCAGAGTTGACTCCATATGATCTCAGAGGAAATGCTTCATAATGAGCATCCCAAACCAACAGAAGTAGAAGCCTATTAATCAAGATGAAGCAGCAAGTGGCCAAACAACCATTATTTCCCTTCCAGACATCTCACTGGTTTGGAGGTCAAATATCTATTCTTCATGTAGCATAAAAAGCTGCCATTTGGGGGAGGTTGGGTATTTTATTATTATTTTGCTTTGTTTTGCTTTAAGACATCTGCCATTTCTGCGAACAAAGATTTTTGTTCTGTGGTTCCTAATAAGCTTTGCAAGGTGGTTTTCCTGGCATATGAAGAAGTCATTTGAATAATAAAGGCTCATATTTATAATTACATTGAGTTAAATAGATTTGCTTAGCTTAGGGTTTGGGGTTATTCATAAACAGATGTGAGAGTCCAGAAAGCCTCTGTAATTTCAACAATCTCACTGCTCTGGGGGTGCTGAAGGGCTTAGAAGCCTGAATGTGAGTTAAAGAAGCTTTCCCCAACTCCCTGAATAATTGCCACCGTACCTCGACATGAGTCTACTTCTCTCAACCCAATACTATTCATGCTTACTAGCCAGTTGCCAGTATGAAGACAGTGAATGAACCTCACTCTAAGCTGGGAACATGCACTCCCTCAGCATTCAGGGAGGAGCCTTTATGAAATGCTTTGCTCTGTTTTCAGAATATAATCTACAAACCTATTTGAAGCTGCTGGTTTCAAAAGAGTGGTGAAAAGAGGTCCCCCATCCAAGAAGCACCTGATGGTCTAGACCACCCCTGGCAGCCATCTCTTTTCCTGAAACTCACCAGCAGCCAGTGAACCATCCTTCAGATACTCGGGAGGTGATGGAGTTAATTTGGGGCCACATTTAGAAACCTGTTATGTGCTTCCCTATTTGAAATCACACTTTTGAAGAAAAAAAATACGTGTTTGGGGCAATGGAATTCTTGGGCACTGATTTTTAATCCTTGCTGAAGTGGATCCTCTTTTACAAATGAATTCCTACATGAAACTACAATATATAAAACAGGAAAAAGTCCAGCTACTCCAGCTAAAATAGCATTTATAAAAGGCTCCCAAACTGTCCTACTGTCTATCCCAGATGCCTCATCCAAAACCTAGAATCCGCTGGATATAGTCTGAAGACATTTCTCTGAGGATTTGGCCAAACCTCTTGAGCATCAATCAGGATTTCCTTTGCGTGATAGCTAACACCGTTAGACCTCTGTGGGACATTAAATAAGCTCTAAACTGTGATCTCTAAAGCTCTGATAATTTCCCAAGCCAACTCCAGATGAATCTGGGTAGTGGATTTAATGGTGTTTCCCAAAAATTCATGTACATCCAAAACCTCAGAACATGACATTACGTGGAGGAAGGGTCCCTGGCAGTAACTGACAAGGTTCAAGATGAGATCATACTGGATTACACTGGGCCCTAAACCCAATGAGAGTATCTCTTTAAGGCACAGAAATTGGGGAAGAATAGGACATAAAGAAGAAAGGATTTTAAAGACAGAGGCAGAGTTGTCTGTAAGCCAAGGATTGTCATCAACCACCAGCAGCTATGAGCAAGCCACGAGACAGTTTGGTCCTCACATCTTCCAAAAGGAACCAACCTGCCAACACCTTGATTTTGGCCTCCAGAACTATGAGACAATAAATTACTTTGTCTTCATCTAGGAAGTCTGTGATAATTTGCTACAGCAGCCCTAGGAAAGTAAAGCGCTCTTTCACGTAGCAGGCAAATATTTGCAGAAGGAATATTTGTTGAGTGAATATAATAAATCAGTTCAATTTGATACAGCAGCAGACTAAGGAAAATGTTTAGTAATAAGTGTTTGAGGAGGAGAGAGAAGCTTATGATGGTGGTCAGAAGAAACCCATTTTTCCTTCGACTCTATTCCAAGACAAGACTCAGGCAGAGCCCCTGAAGGACCAAAGGAGGATGTGGTTCATGGATAAAGAAGCATCCAGGGAAGATGAAACAAAGACCATCACTTCTGGATACCTGAGGAATAACAGGAGCTCACCAACACTTTCTCAAAGGTGTCCTGGCACAAAGAGATGCCATTCTTTCTGTCTTGGGCTGTTAAGAAGGTCCAACATGAAACAGGTTGGTATTGGTAAAGTATTTTATATAATTTAGGTAAAGATTATTTTAAGAATATTATTTCTCAACAGCTATCAATGCTAGCTACAAAGTTCTTATGGTTTCTCATCTTGTGTACCACATTGCCACCTTGGCTTTTATTTTTTTAAGCCATGATCATCAAGTTGTTTGGGGCTCTGCCTTGTGGGTACCCTTGTCACCTGTTTTGTGCCTCCCCACTCTTTCCCTGACCATGGTGTGATTCCAATGAAGTATACCTAATGACTAAATTTCTACTTATTTAATGTCCCTGAAGAGTTCTTGAAATATAATGAAGTAACTGCTTTCCCTGTAATTTATGCATACATTTATATACTGAACTGTAGTTTAATCAAACTCCTTTGCCTTGTGTAGTATAATAGCAATATCTAATGAAAACATATGAAGTATGTGTTTCATAATTACCCCAGACAGCTCATTTCGGTTTGCTTCCTACTTAATCCCGAAATTCCTATCTTCCTGCACTGTAAACACTTTCCTTCCCTTCTCATCAATCTCAGTTATGTAAATGAAGCAGGGGCGGTGGCACAATTACTTTTTTTCTGGATGTTATCAAAGGCCCTATTCTTAGAGAAACAGCTGACAAGGGCACCCGGCTAAAAATGGTCCTTTTGTTTGCTGGGAAGGCTGAAGCAGACCTCAAGTCGGGAGAACTTTGCACAAGCTCAGGAGTGGCGCTGCGGGGGTCAGTGAATGCCCATGTGCACATGAGCCGGAAATCCCCCTCCTTGTGCGGGCAAGCCCAGCGACAGCTGTGAACCTCGCTCAGTACTCTCCTTTCTACTGGGCACGCGTGGAGAAGAGCCACCCCAATAAAATGACTTTCATGGACTGAAAGTAAACCTCTGGTTGAGTTTGGAGTGTCAACATAGGGAATGTCCTCTGACTGGGGAAATAAGCACATCAGCCATAGCAGAACCTTGAACTTCTGCTACGTCTTCACGGCTGGTTTCCAGTCCAGGGGAAGGAAGGGGCCATACAGCAGGTCCACAGAAAAAGAGACACACCCCTCTTTAGATTTTCAGTACTCGTTTAAGTGTCTCTTCCCTTATTTCTTTTTATTTGAGGGATTCCTTCTCTGTCTATTCCTTCTAAGGAGGAAAAATAATATTTCCCATTCTTCACTTTCAGTGCCCCGGGGGCTGTGGATGGAACACACACATCAGGGGACCGGGAAGAACATACTAAGAGCTGAAGCCAGACATGCTCGGTACCCACTGACTGTGAGCTCAACCAATAAGCAATCTCTGAAACTTCACTTTTCTCACCTGCACGATGGAGATGGTGCCATCTACTATTTCAGGTCACTGTGAGAATAATAAGTGTGGCATAGCACTAGGCATGCCAAAAAAATTTTTCCCTTCTTTCTTTCTAAGCCATTTTCTTTCTACCAGGTGAGACATTCATTTGTTTGACAAACATTTACATAACCTTATTTTCTAACAGGCAATGTGCTGGAATCTGAGATATAATACAGTCATGGGCCACATGAATCTGATTGTCTAGCAGGGAGGGTGGACAGATTATGACGTATTATACAAATTATATTTGCAAACTCTATGTGCTCAAAAGAAAAAACACAGAATGTGCTAGGATCATTGATGAGATAAAGACAGGACAGGGTAGTTGGGGAAGCACTCCTCACATGGTGTGGTAGGCATATATAAAGGTCTACAGAAGAATTTTAAGAAGAATTTGAGGAACTGAAAGCACTTCCTAAACTATTTAGGACAGGAAGTGGTCAGGCTTATCCTTAAAATCTCCAGGGAAGAATTTTTCATGCTTTTCCTTGACAACCTAGTCTAGTGTTGGGGGGCGGGGTTAGTGGGGAGTGGGACAATATCAAATTACAGGAAACTTGAAACTTGTAATTGTTCTGAGAGTATATCCCCAGGTAATATGTGGCAGTATGATTTGAATTATTAATTTGTGTTTTATTCTCATCACATTTCCTCCTTTTCTGTTGAATGAAGTAGCTAGGTTCTTATACTCTATTACTGCATTGAAGGTCTTTATTTCAAAGTATAATACAAAATTTACTGGAATATGAATTCTGGAAGACTGAACAATTTGAAGGAACTATGGTTGTGGAAAGGAGATAGAGGTAAAGGTAGAAGAAAGGAAAAGAAAGAGAGGAAAATGAGAATGAAAAATCTTCTAATATCTAAGAGGACATTCTCTGTCATCACAGAAGAAAGAGGATTTAGTTTACTTCAAAGAAAATAGAGGAATGTGGTTGTTCTTGTATCTTCAGATTTGTAGAGTAAGATTCACATACTCTACTTACCACAATGAGGAAATCATTGTTTAAGTTGAAGATCTTTTGACATCTGCAATATCTAGAACTTTCTCTCTGGTGTTGAAAGGGACCTGTGTTGTGTTAAAGCCAGCTCCATTATAGGTCTCTATTAGAATACCTCTAGAGCTATAAAATGGGCAATAGGATCTGCCAGGTGTGCTGTCCTCAGTCCCTCCTGCACACCTCTTACCCACAGACTAATCTTCATTACAGGGATGGCAAGACTAGTCATTATATAATTTGTGGGTAAGTGAGTAAGATGTAATTCTCATGTACCTACATGTTTCTTCTTTTTGAGATATAAAACCAGTCTATTAATTCACTATTCTGTGTTTTCTTAGGAGATGGTCAGTCAAATGCAACCAGGAAAGGAGACAAGGGAGAGGCTGAGGAAAATGGCATTTGTAGTCACAGGTCTGGAAAGGGGGTACCTCCATGCCCAGCAGGCTCAAAGGGAAAGCATCAGGTTTTGGTGAGGTGACAGAAGCAAGGGGAGAACTGAAGCTAGAGCCTTTATTGGGGTTTTTGAGGGAAAGGCAAGTAGGGCAGAGAAACAGATGAAGATTGTCTAGTGTTAATATTTCAGCAAGCTGTAAACTCTAGGAGTGGTCCCTAGGTACTAGTACCTGGCACTGGAACGATTAAGGCAGAGGACTATTCCCTCCTAGGGTGTGTGGGCCAGACAGATGAGACGTGACTGTAGATTGTTAGTAAGCTAATGGAGGGCATGTTTTGGTTTTTCTAAGAATTAGCTAGTCCAGGGAGGACCAGTCTCTCCCTAGTCAAAAAGGTTTTTTAAGATCTCAAAAAACACCATAATACACAGAATACTATATATGTGTGTGTGTATGTATATGTATATATACATACACACACACATATATATATATACACACACATATATATGTGTATATATATAATATAATATATGTAATATATATATGTGTGTATATATATATATATGTGTATATATA
The DNA here is from genome assembly GCF_022355385.1 of Mustela nigripes. Taxonomy (NCBI): domain Eukaryota; kingdom Metazoa; phylum Chordata; class Mammalia; order Carnivora; family Mustelidae; genus Mustela; species Mustela nigripes. Next base: position 155,075,533 of record NC_081559.1, read on the forward strand.
TATATATATATATTACATTCACTGTGCTTATGTAAAACTCTCCTTCTGCAAAAATTCATCTTGCCTATATATAAAACTCATTTTACTAGATTTTTTTAGTATTGTTGAATTAATGCTTACTGCATCACCACTCATCACTTCGTCAGTGACTTTTTGAGAATTGCCCGAGTCGTGTGATTGTCAACTCGGAGAGGAGTCTATTCTTTTTTGAATCTCCCAGAGTACACTCACCCTTTTGCTTGACTTTTTCAACATCCAGGCATGGATATCTCAACCTTTTAGCACATGCACTGATCCCGCCTCCACCTCCGTGTGCCGGTCCTGATTGGCTCAGCCAATCAGCGCTCAGGTTTCATCCTCTATGCCATGGTGATTGGTTCAGAGAACGTTAGCATTTGGACCAACCAGACACTTGGATACATTTGCTAAGGGCTTATGCTAACAGGTTTACTTGATCCCTCAGGAGAATTTCTGGTAGATGCTGTATTTTCCTGCTGGACGTGAATAAGGAACAAGTAGTTCCCACTAGCTGCGGGCGGCTGGTTTACGATTACAGAAGACAGGAGAGAAGCGGGAAAAATGTGTTCTTTGGGGGTCATTGTTGATCCGTGGGATTAATCTTCCCCTATTTCAGGACTCCTTCGTTATGTAATATACCCGCTCCCCCACCCTTGCCCTGCCTTTTTAAAAGTCAACTGGACTCAAATTTTCCGTTGTTTGTAATTAAAAGCTATCTAGCACGAGGTCTTCTTTTCTTTCCAAATTCCCTTTATTTTGATTCTGGTGTTAAAGGACAGAAGGCTTACTCAATTTCTTCTCTTTTGTGTTACAGTAAACAAAACAGGTGAATTAGAAAGGTGAATTGCAGCTTTACTAGGCAATGCATTTTGAATAACATAATAGTAGCCTTTAAGAGGAAAAATTGGCAGCAATGTATAATTATTATATGGGAAGCAAAAATATCCAATTATACAAATTTATAGACATACACACATATTCTAACTTTGCTTCCCTCCATTTGTCCTTATGCAAAGGTTCCCCTGGATTTCTGGAAGCACATTGCCAATGTCTGCCTCCTAGACAGAGCATAGCATTCTGATCCCCCGTAGAGCTGAAAACCTGGAGCCCTTTTAGGTCATCTCAGCACTCAGGCCACGGATTTTTTAATTCCCTCCTCATAAAGGAGAAAAGCAGAAGACAAGATCCAGAGAATGGGAAGGGGGAGGGAGCACAATAACTGAGGAAAAGAAGAAAATAAAAGGTCAGAGAAAATTATTTTTTTAACTAACGTTCTTCACTATCTCTTTTGTCCCTTCACATCCTTAGTTTTTTAATAAACCACGGAGAGAAAATGAAAATTAGTTTCATTAGATACACCACTTTTGTCGGACTCAGTCTTGAGTTGATCAAATGAGGCAGCTGAACTGAGAATGAATCTTCCCTGTGATTAGCTCGCACTCTTGAAGTAGCCAGGCACCTGTGAGGATAGGGGGTGGAGAGAAGATAATAATTGGGCTCTCATCTTTTATAATTATGTGTGTTTCAAGTGGATGTGAACGGTGGGGTTTGAGAAGGCTACATAAAAGGAAAATTCTGTCATGAGTACTTCAGTCATTAGCTCTGGTATTCAAAAGGAGAGAGGGATAAAATTTTGAACAATAGAAGACTTGAGAAACAGAGACCCCCAAAATAATAATGTTTACTGAAAATTAAGACAATTGTTTGTTTATTTCACATCTTACAGCATCTTTATCATACCAAATAATTACCGTAGTTGTTGACAAGACACACTGCAAACTGTTTTCTGTCCTTTGTATTCAAAAGCCTCTGAAGGTTCAGGAAAAGTTAACAATTTTTTTCTTTTTATATTTAATTTTTCAAATAAATATGAGCAGTGAATGAGAAGATTCCAATGTGCTATTTATGTATGTGTGGATCGTGAGGGAATGTTCGCAAAATATCAGGTGTTCTAGAAATTTTATTCTTTCTTAATATAGAACTTTCCCTAAGAGTCTGTTCCTATGTTTAGTCTTACCTATTAGATTTGGGTTCCTAAGCAGAATATAAATGAATTTGCACATTTTCTCCTTGATATATTGTTCATAATGAGAATATACATCTAGCAAATGCATACTGAGAGGTATGGCTTCAATTAGGGCTTTGGGGACCAGAGAGCTTTTCTACCCCTTATAAATGAGCAATTACTATCTTCCCAACAGAACAAGTAACTAGTAATAATTTCTATTTGAAAGATACATTGAGGGGCGCCTGGGTGGCTCAGTGGGTTAAGCCGCTGCCTTCGGCTCAGGTCATGGTCTCAGGGTCCTGGGATCGAGTCCCGCATCGGGCTCTCTGATCAGCGGGGAGCCTGCTTCCCTCTCTCTCTCTCTGCCTGCCTCTCTGCCTACTTGTGATCTCTCTCTCTGTCAAATAAATAAATAAAATCTTTTAAAAAAAAAGATACATTGATAAAGATTTTAAAAACAAATAAGTAGTTATAGTTCCAACAGTCTCTGTATCTCCATGAAGGTGGATGATTTGGTTCATCAGTGCATTCGCATCCTGCATCACTAATACCTAATATGTCATCAAGTATTTACTGAATAAATATATGAATATACTTTTTCAACATGTCATTCTCACTAAATTTTAACCATGGCCAATTACTCTTTAATCTTTCTCTACCCATGGCTTTCCACCAGGCTTGGGTAGGATGGTTATATCATCTCACCATGAATACCTGTGTCTAGACAAGCGCCCTTTTGAAGTGTAAATACTGCTAGAACTAGAGCTACATTTGGCACAAAACAGAATATGAAAAACATTTGGTCTTTTTTCTCTTACAGATTGCTACTTCCTAGAGAAAAAGCACTCACTGCCTGCTCACAGCCAGCCAGTTGGAGGAAAGGCCCTAATTATCTTTCCAAGTTTTTGCACTCAAACTCTATTTCCTCTTTTGGCTTAAGATAAAACAGAATGTGAAAGGAATTTTTTTTTTTTTTAAATCAACAGGGCAATAATATTCTGCTGTGTGGAACATAATCAGAAAATTTCTTTCTTTCTACCAAATACTGATATAAACTCTATTCTGTTTGATCAGTTTGGGATTTCGTACACTGCTTAGTTTTACAATTAAAACCCTATTAGCTCACCAAATTTCCTTATTATAGCTAAGAATCTTTCAAAGAGAACCTATCACATTTAGTTGCAAAGTTTTCTCTATTACCAGAACATAATTTTGAGCATGCTGAATAGATATAAAACATTTACTCTGTATTTCTTCATGTTCTTTATCAGGGACTACATCTGTTTTGAAATCGGATTTTTTTTGTCTTTTTTCTCTCTTTATAGCCTGCCTTATTTCTCCCTCTACCATCCACTTCCCCCGACATACCATTGCTTGAGCTTACCATTTGTTTACTTCACCGAGTTCTCTTCCTCTATGTATCAATGTACACAAATCGCTACTTCTCTCCAAACTTACCTCACCATTTTTACATCATTCACCAGAGAGGTTTGAGAGGATTGTATGCAGCTTTCTATTTTTCCATTTCTCCTGAGCAGTAGTCTCACTAAAGAAATCTCTAACAATAAGACAGACCTGTGTTTTAGAGAAGAATGGTGTAAACTTTAATACCTAAATTTAAAGAAAATTCAAAAAACATTTCCATCTTCTCCATTGAATTAAACACATGAAGTAACTCTAAACCAAAGTTCACAGCTAACAGCATATTTTCTTACATTTTATTATATTTTATGAAAATGGTTACCAATTAACAGGTGAAGAGGTATGTAACTCATGTATCAAATCAACTCAAATATCTTAGAGGAAGAAGCCACATACAATATATCTAGCACTGAGCTTGAAATATGAAAAATTCGCAATAAATGGTTGGTAAATACATAAATCAGTTAACTCAAGAATCAGTGAATCACTCTGGTTGAAGTATGGAAGATGAATTTGGAGACCAAGTCAGCTGGAACTGGGAAGAGCAGATAGCTTTTTTAAGGATATTGAGGAAGTAAGTGAGGAGGACCTAAAAGGGTAGCAGAGTTGGAGAACAGGGACTACACATATTTTAAAGACAAAGAGGAGATAAAATCTCTAGGATTTGCTGCCTGGGTTTGGAGCTACCATCCAGAAGATGAAGAAGATAAGTAATCCCGGTATGAAAAGTTTTTGGGGTCCATGATGAAAAAAAATCAAGAAAGAATTCTTGAGGCCTCTTTAGTGCAAAAAATGTGGTTTATTAAAGCATGGGGACAGGACCTGTGGGCAGAAAGAGCTGCATCAGCGTCATAAGTGCCTGATTATATACCTTGAAGTTGGGAGGGAGTTAGGGATGATGTAAGTCTCTAAGGAATTTGGAATGGCGTTTCCGGGACCTCGAGAGGTCATTTACTACTGTCTAGTAAACCTTAGTCGTGAGACCCTTCAGATGTATATCGGTGGGCCATATGTTTGGAAGATGATTGCTCACATTATCTTGGGGGTGAGGAGGGTAGAGATAAAGGAATTTTCCAAAAGGATTTTTATGCATTAAAGAAGACCTACAGGATCCTGGAGGTTGGGCTAAAGTCCAGATGAAGTTACCTTTCACCTTTAGCAAAGTGTTAACATTGAGGCAGTTGAATTCCAGGAAGAAGGTCACCCTGCCTGTCTCAAGTACTTGTCAATGGACTGTAAGTTGTATGGAAGTTTAATTTTCTATATTTCTTTTGCCTTTGTTCTCCACATCAATCCTGGGTGCCAGCTGAAACTGAACATTTCAAAAAATTTCATGACTGTCCAGCAAATTTGGGTGTTTATGAGTTTATAAGACAGAGACTACAAGTACTGATCTTTACAAAGTGATGTCTCTCCCAGCTGATCTCCCCCATGTTGACTTTCTGTGTCTCTCTACTTCTTGATCCTACTAAATTAATTAAATAAAGCAACCAGTAGGCATAAGCAAACCAGAACCTAAGCCTGTAATGAAACCTTAGGGATAAGGAGTCACAAACAGCCAACTACACTATCCCAAATAATGCATCTCATTAAGCCATAACCAATGAAATCATTTCCTTGCTTTTCTTCCCTCTCTTGTCTATGAGAGTGACTCCCTGAGTTCGCAGGGGAATGTTCCTAACCGTTTCGGGTTTGGCACCACCCTGTTCCTGTGGACTTTGGCTCAAATATACACTTAAAATTTTTAATAATCCTCAGTCTATCTTTTAACACTCCTGTTTGATCACCTGCTCTTTACATAAAAGATTTCTTTTGTTCGTTTTATTAAAAGTGTCCTTTGCTTTAGTTCTTTTACCATTTCGGACTCTACACTGTTCATCTCTTGTACTGGCCCCAGTGTCTTCACCTGACATCTTTATCACAACCCACCTCCTCCCCCTACTTCCGGGATGACTTGGACGCACACCAGGGAGATCAAGGAAGAGCTCTGGAGACTGTTTCTCCTTCATCTGCAGAGGTTTTCATGGAATCAGTTTATTCTCCTCGTGTATTTTCAATGAAAGGTAAACCCTTTCCAAGCCTCCTTTTCTTTTCCTTCCTTTTGTTTTTCTTCTTCACTATCACTGACCTAGATTCAGCACACCAGATGTGTTCACCTGGAACTCAGATTAAATGGAAGAATGTTCACTCCCTGCTCCTGTTGTACCTCGGGTCACAATCTGGAGAATTCCTCTACAGAGAGAAAGGTTGGAAAACATATTTCTAATTCTTAGGAGGAGGTAATTAAATAATTTCCTTTTATGATACTGTCTTTGTTCTCTTCTTGAAAGGAAAGAGCAGCCCCTTTATCACTTTAAACAGGGCAAACTAGTATTTCTAACCCTCCTCCCCAAGTTAATTAACATGTAAATACTTGTCAGTAAAAGGTAACACGTCAGTAATTAGCATATAAATGGGCCAGGGACAATATTCTGCCATAAAGGAGACAGCTTGGAAGATTTTGCCAAATGTATTTGGAAAGAAAAAAATAAAATAAAATAAAGCTTTCATCATTTCCATGCAAACAGTTATGAAATAGAATGTCAGCGGGAGCCTGAGGTAAAGGGAGAACTACCCAGCTTGGCTAGAATGAGGTGACGTGTGCGTACACAACTCGGTTTTATGTACATGTTTACTCAAGAAGCCATGACGGAAAGTGACTAATTGTTTATGTCCAGGAAACACATCATGTTTGTTTGATTTTAATGAATATCATCAGCGAAGGAAACAGAAAGCCATAGGTGGGAAAAAAATTTAAGGGCTAATTTTTCCATATTGGGTGTAATGATGAGTACACTCACAAAATTGCACATACAGGGATTGTTTCCACTCAGCCCTGAATTTGTGTTTCAAATGAGGTAATTGTGCATCTAATGATCCGTTTGCACAAGCAATTACCTGATTGGCATATGCCAGGTGAGCTTTTGAGAAATAATAGGATAAAGACGCTTTGGCTTGGCACCCATAGCACCCAAGTTTGAAAAAATAAAATAATAGTTATATTACATTTGTGACATTCTTATTAGAATTGTGTCTCCATGTGTGGATGGGATGTTCAAGCTAATAAAAGACAAATGACTAGTCCAAGAGGAAAATCAACTCTCTGATCTCACTGGCAAAGATACCAGTTACTTTATATTATCAAAGCAGCGTGTCCCAGTTTATGGGGGGAAAACCTAGGATTTGTTTCAGAAGACCTGGATTCCAATTTCTATGTCAATTCCAGATATCCAAATTTAGGCAATTTTGTGTTACAAAACACAGTATCACAGTTCCTCAAAATGGAGATAATATTCTTGTTCATGTGGAAACTGAATTCGATCATTATTATTCATTGTGTCTAGTACTACTAGTACTAATATGAAGTAAATCATGCTGATATTAAAGAAATCATTTGGGTGCTGGTGCCTGCTCAAGGTGAACCCTAGCAGGATTATATCACCTGTTAATGTTGATTTATTCAGTATGGTGTCCCCACCTGCATCTGGTGGGGCTGACAACGTGGGTCCCACCTCTCCCACCACCAGGTAACAGCTGACCCATCTCAGTTGAAGTTATTCTGGACAGAATCACCATTGAAGCCCATTTCCCTGACATTTTCCAAACCTAACAAATTCCCTTCCAGGCTAGTCCAAGTTCCAATGGTTGGGTCAAAAATAGATTAGTCTTCCAAATTTGAGGAGGGGATACATTTTCAAGGCAGTTAGTCTAGGTAGTGTGATTACCACTGGACAGAGAAAAGGATCAGCCCATGAGCCTCCACCTACTCAGAAACTGGCCTTTTTCTCTGTGTCCTAGAAAGTCATAGTCCAGTAGTACTTTGTATGATGATAGAAGCATTCCATAGTTCTCACTGTCCAACATGATAGCCACTAGCTACATGTAACTATTAAATATTTCAGTATAGCTAGTGAGAACTCAGAAAGTAAATTTTTTAAATATTATTTTAATTTAATTGAAGTTTAAAGAGACACATGAAACTGATGGTATATTAGAAACTGCTTTATTAGGCAGGGGAAAACCAAACATTTTATCAATAATAACTGGACACTGTAGACTATGAACGTCATCTTCTGTCCACAGTTGTTTGCTCCTACCCTTTACAAAGAGTCAGTGCCAATCCTCCCTTTCCATGGCACTTTTTAAGTCATTTCATCTCTCTTCCTTGTCACCCAAATAAGCTAAGAAACAGCACAGTTTCTTTTTTTTTAGTTAAATTTTTTTTAAGATTTTATTTATTTATATGACAGATAGAGCACAAGTAGGCAGAGGCAGGCAGAGAGAGAAAGGGGAAAGCCGGTTCCCTGCAGAGCAGAGAGCCCAATGTGAGGCTCGATCCCAGGACTCTGAGATCATGACCAGAGCTGAAGGCAGAGGTTTAACCCACTGAGCCACCCAGGAAACCCACCACAGCACAGTTTCTTAACTACACTAAAGACTATAGTTAAGGTAGTCTTTATTCGAATCCAACCTAAAAGCAAGATGAAACCAAAGAAGCAAACAAGGAAATAGGCAGAGCTTTTTTGAAGTCTTTAATATCTACCATCTGAATGTTGGTGGGCATTAGTTACAAGAGGATCTTTTAATTGAGATGGACTATAAAGGAATCAGAGTCTGTGACCTAAGCAAATATCTAAGATTTTATAACCTAAAAATTATTCCTAACTTGACTGGGCTTTGAAGACATAAACATAGTTTATTACTAAAAACATGGTAATAATAGAAACTACAACAGTTAATTGTTCATTGTGTCTCAAGTACTCACCTAAGAATTATGCATAATTTATGTAATTTATTGTTCATGACAGCCTAATGAGATGGTTGTTCTTATCTTCCCCATCTTACCGACTGCAGAACTGAGACTACAAAAGGCCACATAATTTTCCAAGGTCATAGTAAGAGCATGCGGAAGAGTAGAAGTTCAAAGCCAGATCCATGAGACTCCAGAGGCAGCCTCCAAAACCACTCCACGCTGTGGTTTTGTACTGCTTCAAGGTAAGGCTATTCTAGGAAAATGATGGAATTTCTTAGGTTTCACAGAAGACCAAAAGTTTTCATGATCGACAACCAGTCTGCCAATGGATTAGTATCAGTGAGTCTGTGAATAGGTGAAATGCTTCCTGGGCAATTTAAGGGAAGAAAGGAGTACCGGGACTGACCTTTCTCTAAGGCAAACAGTGGTATCACTTCTTCCTAAAGGGCTGCAATGGAATGAGACACTTGTGTCTAGTTTTGTGGCAAAATTAAATCTCTGCAGCCAACAGCTTGGGCAGAGCTCATCGACAAGAGCACAGTCATGCCTTCGCCAGTTTAGGGTGAGGTCCCACGTCCCTTCGTGCTCCCTGTCAGCCCCCTGATTTTTTTCCCTTTCAGGAGACTTGCAATGCTGCTTACAGCAGTCTGGGCTTTTGCAAATGATTTATAGTACCATTTGAGATTGCCATTCTTGCTGAAGTGTAAATAAAGTGGCGAGGCTGTCTTAGAATTGAAAAATGGTGATCTAGTCCAAAATAAAAATATTCATAATTCTGGTTTCTAGAAGTGAAATGGAGGTTATGGGTGGGATGTGGGGGGAGTAGAAGGTGGCACTTTCCTTGGATGATACAAAAAGTTTCAGCGTGTGTTACGTGCATACACACATGTGCTCGTTTGCACGCCTGCACGCACCTACACTTAAGTCCTGTCAGTGTTCACTGTGCTACCCTGTCCCTCTCCCTTTTCCTATAAAACTTGTGACCAAGTGATCCTTAGATAAGTCTCCCCTAAATCTGGCCATACTTTTGATATTAAAACATTAAGAATTTTTGCTGCCATTTACGAAAAGGCTGATGAACCCTTCTATAGACTTGGGAGGAAAAGTTAAGTATAAAATACAGCAGAAATATGGATATTGGTGACAACTAAAAATGCGAACTTTCCTGGATGATAATTCTACGTACCAGGACATGATCGGATCCAATTACATTGAGCTCTATTCGGTAATCACTGTGTAATGGGATAGACTCACAGAGTAATAGGATTTGTTTAAGGCAAGGATAGAGGAGCTTAATCCACATTAGATATCTTAAATGCATTAAGAGTAAAAAAGACTGATTGATACCAAACCTTTCGGAGGAAATGGAGAAAATGACAGTATTTTTTAAGGGTTAGATGTATGGTGTCTCTGAAGGGTCTTAGGGGACATTTACAAACTTGGTTGCCTAGCAATTTTCATCAGTAATGTCTCTGAAAATAGAATTTAAAAGAAAAAGGGCTCAATATTAAGACACCTATCCTGAAATTCTTTTCTTTCTTTTTTTTTTTTTCCTACATGATTACTGACCTCGGCTAATCAAAGACTGGTTTGGAAAAGCCAGGGCACAATCTCAGAAGGTCACGATGGCCCCTCGAACACATTGTTCGGCTTCTCAGATAGAGAACTTTTAAAAGGAACTGCAAATGCCTTGTCACGCTTGAACTAGATATTAGTTGGCTAAGCTGAGAATCAAATATGGGAAATTAGTTGCCATTAAAAGATCGCTTCAGGCAGTTCATTTCTCATCAGCCAAGCTGTGCAGGCCTCCTGCTGTGGACAGTGAACATTAGCTTACTAAATACTTCAGCTCATCAGACACTGCATGACTCATGGATAGGCCTGAATTTGGGCAATGGGGGAAGGGAAAAGAAAAGAACAGATATGAAAACATAACTGCTGGCATCTATTTGGATAGCTGTGAATGCTCTTTGCGGTTAGGGAAAAAAAAAACAACAAAAATTATTACTCATTGACATGGACAGATATTCACAAATTATGGTTAAGAGAGAAATAAACTGGTTATGAAACCAGTTTTATATGATTTTATTTTTGGTTTAAAGTGCATGTGTGTGTGTGTGTGTGTGTTTAATCTGGAAGAATAAATAGCAAAGTCTTCCTAGAGATGAATTTTTGCAACTTCTTTTATTCGTCTGTATTTTTAATAATTTTACACTTCAATTATTATAATTTTATAATAAACATCTGTTACTTATGAAATAAATAATAGACATTAAGCAAAAGATTACACCTATTTCTTTTTCTCCCTCATTTTGAAACGTTTTATTTCCTTTGTAGGAACACTCATTCTGAAGGCCTTCCAAATACATGCAGGGACAATTCCAGAGTGACTATAAATGAACTCTGAATAGAAATTGACATGCATTTGGGGCCTCTCCTGTTCTAGCGTCTCTAGAATTGTACTACATAGAACAGCCCAGACATGGAGCATCCAGAGTCACCTGACATGCTCACTAGCCTTTATGCATCCCAGAAGACTCTCCTTAGTTCTCCTCCTATGAAGCAAAGCATATGCTCCAAAACAGTGCAACTTCTATACCTAGAAGCTGCATTATGTGTGGGGGGGAAAAATGGGCTTTGGAGTCAGAAGCTTTGGATTTGAATCATGGTTCCACAGGATAATAGCTGTGTGACCTTGAACAAGCCACTTAGTCATCTCTGAGTTTCAGATTCTTTACTTATAAAAATAAAGAGTAAAACCTATGTTACATGACTCTCTTGACGATTACGTTAGATAATGTATGTAGAGCCCCAAAGAGAGGTCATCCCTGAGTTCTGGTTACTCTTCCTTTCATGCTTTTTCATGCAGGGAAGCTGCAGTGAAGACCAGGGATAAGAAAAGGGTTCACAGCGTTAGAGTTTACAACAATGGAGGGTACAGAGAATGTATTCAACGGCCAGACCTAGCAAAGTACAGGTATCTATGGGTGTCTCTTTAAGAGGGCAGGTTGCCACTGGTGGATTGCCTACGCATTGCAGAATCCACTCTGCAGGAAGCTAAAACCCCTGGGCACTGTGAAGGAGACTTCCTAGAAACACAAACCTCCCCTGATAGGAGAGAAAGGACCCAGCTCTGCTCCCTGACCCATTAGCCGTATATGATCACCATAACCGTTTCCAGGATCCCAAGTTCATTCTCTCCACACTACAATGGGGATGTCACCTCATCTTAAAGAGTTTCAAAAATTCTTTATACAGTGAAAAATACAACCTACTTATTTTTCAGTAAGATGCTAGCTTCCAAGTAAGCAACAGAAACCCAAATCAGAAACATGTAAACAAAGAGAGGAATTTCTCATTGAATCAAGTGCAGGAACATACCTGGGGTCCAGAAACCCCTAATAGGGTGGCCCACTCATCTCAGTTTGCCTGGAGCGTTCCTGATTTTACCTCTGGAAGTCTAGTCAGTGCCTTGGGAAACCCCGCAGCACAGATGCACCAGGACAGCTGGTCACCCCCATCTCTGCTGGTCCTCTCTGAGTGTCTACTTCATCTTCTTCCCTGGGCTGACCCGTTTTCTCCCTTTGCTCTGTCCGTGTGGTTAGAATCACGGTTGGTGCCAGGTCTCAATCTCTAATTTTGTTAGCACATGTGCCATTTCATTTCATATCTCATGACGTTAACTCGAGTTTACAATAAACCCATTTTAAAAAGTCTCATACTTTACTCTCAGAAAATAATCAGAAGGATGTGCCCAGCACCTGTAATTTTATAACAAAAGGCTGCTTCAGGAGCCATCTATGCTGATGAGTTCAGTGCGTTCCTGAGATTACTTATCTTCAGATGAAACCACTTAAACACACTCCATGATCTTTGAGAAATCGTGCAGGGAATGCAGGGAAGATCCTTGCTTTAAAGGAACTTTGATTAAAATCTGCCCAATGGTAAAGTCTGTGAAATTAGCAGCCATGGCTATTTGGCTCGCCATGTTACCCCCACAGTGCTAAGATCCAGTTGACCAAGTGGCTGAATGAATGAGGTAAATGACAATGAAAACATGAGAAAGCTTGATGTTGAGACGTGTGCTATGGCTCCGAGGGGTAGAAACTCAGAGAAGGAAGTACCCTGAAATGTGCTGGACTTGGAGAAGATGTGGAATAGTTGATAATAGATATATAATAAGAGATTATTCATTGTCTTCCTCTTTCAGCTCCAGACCCAGGGGTAGATCACAAAATCTGGGACTAGAAAACACAACACAAAGCCAGCTTGTTTGGATAAGTGTAATGGCTTTCCCCTATTGGTAGGTCACATAGCATTTTCCCCTCTTTGGAACTCAGTCTCCAAGGACGTAGATGCTGAACCACGAACCGGAGAGAGTTAGACCTACAGTGGCCAGTTCCCCTTTTGATCATTCCTAAATTCCTTCCATTTGAATGGATCCTTTGTAAAAGCATGCAGATTTCCTGAATGTTTCCCTGTCACATGATTAAGCATAATGGAAAGCATAAGTAGCCTGGACCTCCTTTTGTTTCATTTTTTTCACCCTTCTTTCCATTTCTGCACTGCTTTATACAGTGTAGCTGTCCAGCTCTAGCTCATTCGTGTACATAGATTTCTACTGATGCTTCCACTCTAGCAGTCAGCAATGGGACTTCATGGATACGTCATTGAAATGCACTCAGACACCATCTGTATTGGAATAAGAATAAATTACAGGCCAAGGGCTCAAGCCAGCCTTCCAGATTTCTGTGTGGAGGAGGCAAAGTCATATTTTCCAGAGCCTTTCTCCAGCATTGCAGTGATTCTGAACCAGCCAAATTGGAATAGCATCTCCATGGTGCTGCTTCACCACTTGTGTTTTCATAGTGGCGGCAGCCTAATCCCAACATGGAGCTACTTAATGCTTGCCCGTTGGCTCTGACTGTTCTTTTAGGATGGGTGACCAGTTCTGGTCTTGAGAGGTTCACTTGGTCTAATCATATTGGTTTCATCTGGTCTTTGATCATTTTGATTAGAGCTGTTTACCGAGCAGGCTGCTGCTAACCTCCACCACTTCCCCTCCATCCCAACCCCCTCATTGATTGCCTACCAGGAGAAGTGGACCAGTTCAGTTACCTGGTTCTGAGAAACAGAATTCAGCAAGACGGGGGTCAAATTATCCCAAACTCCGGATCACCTCTATAAACACTTGTCATATGTGTCCAGGAAAGAGACGCTTTCCTGTTTGTCTTGCTCTGTTTTCTGGAGCTTAAGAAGACAATTGCTTCCTTGCAAACATGGACAGATTAAATACACTACATTCTGTCCTTTTGCCATCTGCTTCTTGCTTATTTTATTTTAAGCTGCATGACTAAACTTTATTATCTGACGGGTGAAGGTGGGCTCTGCTGTTGCTGTGCTCAACTCCTTGAGGCTGGGAATGAATGCAAAGTCGCGGGGCTGATCTGCAAGGGGCGAGTCGGAAATCAATTGGCCACTGTGCAATTATCACTCGCTGTGTCAAATACCAAGACATTAGCATTCGAAGATTCCTCCTGGCAAGATTCACAGCAGGAGGGAGGGAGTGATGGAAGGCAAGCAACAACAACAAAAACCTTGTTTTGTTTTATTCCTCTAAATATCCATGCTTGCATAATATCCCTTTCTCTTTGTGGCTGCCTGAAGGGGCTGCGAGGAAGACTCTCTTCCCTAGCTCTGTGCCTTTACACTTTTCCTGATCTGGGCATGGTTTCTAGTCCTCTCCACTCTCTCTCTTTCTCGCCTAATTTTCCCTAAGATTTTAAAGCATCCTATCATAATAAGCAAGCGTGTACTCTGTAGGAACTTCCGACTGGTCCTTGTCATTCCCGTTCATCCCACTTCCACCCTCAGGGGTTCTCACTTTGCAGAGCTGCCCCTAGAATGTGGCAAGAAAGGCACTCCTCTGAGATGCAAAGGTGAAGGGGACACAGAAAAACTCTGTGACCAAGAGAAATAGCATTTCAATACCAGATTTTTAAAATTATTATTATTTTTTAAAGATTTTATTTATTTATTTGACAGAGATCACAAGTAGGCAGAGAGGCAGGCAGAGAGAGAGAGAGAGAGAGGAGGAAGCAGGCTCCCTGCTGAGCAGAGAGCCCGAGGAGGGGTTCGATCCCAGGACCCCGGGATCATGACCTGAGCGGAAGGCAGAGGCTTTAACCCACGAAGGCACCCAGGCGCCCCTAAAATTATTTTTATTAACCTATAATTCAGTACCAGATATTTTTAAAGTTTGTTTTTGATTATTTTGTTCGATGTTGAGATCAGTTATAAGAAATAATAGAAAGAAATGTCCCCACCACTGCCAGCTTCCTCCGGTGGTTACCAAGGCACAGTTACCAAGAAGGGGGAAATCCCACAGATCCCCATCCCCCCTCACGTTCCTCTTAAGAGCAGCCCCCACCCACCACTTCACAGCAGACAGCCTCTCCTCTGCCATCCTGCCCGCAGCAACCTTGTGGTGGATTCAGTAAACTTCTAGCTCCTTTTTTCTGCCTCATGTGAATCTTTTCACCACCTGCTTCCATCCAATAGCCGCCCCGCATTTGGGAGTCCCCATCCAAATGGAAGAGACACCACAATAACTTTTTGTTTTGTTTTGTTTCTCTCACTGAGATGTATCTTGGCTGAGGTAGACCTCGAGTTTTTTCCTCATTGTTGAGGAGTATTCTGTGGGATGGATGTGCCAGTTTGTCCGCTCACGCACTGAAGGACACCTGGCTGGTTTCCCCTTGGGACTATTACAAACTAAGCTCCTCTAAAACATGTACGTACAGGTTTTTGTGTGATAGTTTTCATGTTGGAGGGCTTAAACGCCCAGGGATGCGATGACTAGGTCATATGCTGATTGCATATTTAGGTCTTTGAGAAACAGCCAAACTGTTTTCCGGAGTGGCTGGACCATTACAGATTCCCATCAACAGTGTACGAGGGATCAGTTTGCTCCATCTTCTCCAGCATTTGGCTTTGTCACTGTTTTTTTAGCCTTTCTGGTAGGCGTGCAGTAATATCTCTTTGGGATTTTAATTTGCATTTACCTAATGGCTGATGATATTTAACATCCTTTCGTTGCTTATTTGCCATCGTATATTCCCTTTGTATATCCTCTTCAGAAAACTGTCTTGTCAACATCTTTTACCCATTTCCGAATCGGATTGGGTTCTTTTTTTTTTTTAACTGTCGAGTTTGAGGGTTCTTAATATACTCTAGATACTAGTACTCTGTTGAGTATGTGTTTTGCACCATTTTCCCCCCAGTCTGCAACTTATCTTTTTATTCTCTCCACAGGGTCTTTAAAAAGCAAAAGTTGTAAATTGTGATAAAGTCCAATTTATCATTTTTTTTTTCCATTTTGGATCGTGCTTTTGGTGTCAGGTCTAAGAACTCTGTCTAACCCAGATTCCAGAGATTTCTCCTAAAAAGTTTAGCAGTTTTATATTTTGTGTTTAATTCCATTTTGAATTAATTTTTGCCATAGATAGAAGACTTAAGTTGAGGTTCATCTGTTTTTGCCTGTGATGTTTAATTGCTCTAACGTTATTTATTAAAAAGACTGTCCTTCTTCCCTTGAATTGCCTTGCAACTTTGTCAAAAGTCTATTGAAGATATTTATGTGCGTCTATTTCTGGGTTCTCTATTCTGTTTCATTGACCTGTTGTCTACTCTTCCATCAATGCTACACATTCAAAATTAATTTAAAACAATCCATGACAAACATAATATCCAAATTTGCAAATGACATAGGATCAGCAACACTGCGGCGGTGAGCCATACCGGAGCCTGAGGCAAAAGGAAAAATCAGTAATAGTGATCCTCTGGTGACTCCCAATCATCAGTATGAACAACTACCTGCTTGGACCTTTGCAAACATTTGGCCATCGACAAATATTTGCCAACCAAGGATGGAAATTAATTTATTATTCAAGCCATTCCCAAAACACATACAAAGAAGAATACTGATAAAGAAAGGTAGAAATATAGACCATGTTTCCAAGCATCCAAATAATTTTAAATTTAATATCTTTTAAATTTTCATCTAGATGTTTAGTACCATATAGATGTAATCAACAAGAACATTTAAGATACAAAAAGTTTCATGGGATGAGAATACTTACCACCACTACAGATGTTCTATGTAAGTTTATTATACATGTTGTTTAAGAAATAGGCAAAATAATAGCACAGATCTTTCCCATGAGGTAATTAAATGATAAATAATAGTGAATCTCTTTAATGATGAAGTATGGTGAGATTGAATTAGATATCAACCAACTATTTTTGCACCCCTATAAGTAGGGGTGAAATTAAAAATATTTCTCGCCTATGGCATGAACATCACGCAGTGATAAAGGATGCTGGCCTTAAATGACAGATAGGCCTATTCTGGGGTATATCAGCACAAAATCTGCCCTATCACAATGGGCATGTAATCCAGGTATAATGCTAGGGAGAGCCTTTTGTTGTCATATTATCCACATAAAAACTTCAGAGTTACTTGGTGAAATTTCTGTCTCGATATTCATCCGTGTCATCTTACAATCTGTCAGCAAATATGTGTTGATTGCCCTGTTCAAGATGCTCACATATATGTATGTAATTTATTGATAAGCTAAATCCTTTACCTACACTGACAGGCGTTCTTGAATGACAGACAAGTGTGAGGAAACCATTTGGTTTTTTGCTCCAAAATTAGTATTATTTTATTATAATAGTGACAATTATTTTTATATTCATTTGGGTACTTGAGGTGTTAATTCCTTATGCTCATATGCTTGTCCCCCTCATAATGCATGTAAGGAAACCCTCACAAATGACAAAGCTTTATATGACTTACAGACATTTTTTTTGTTCCTATTAAGAAAAAAAAAAAACTTCTGTACAAAAATGACTGAGGAAGTGGCTCATCAACTCTGTCTTGGAGTAGAGCCTCAATTCTAAAAGATAAGTTATCAATTGATTGGTAGCTGGTTTTACTTTATTGCTCATTAATGTCCAAATCCTCTTTAGTCCCCAGCCAGAGTCAGGTACTTCACTTTTTTCACGGTGGTCTTTAAAATTTTTTTCTGGAGTGGATTACCTAAATCACCCAGTTCTGTTCATTGGTTAGTTCTGTAAAACAACCAGTGTCTTGCCCAGATAAGCCAGTTAGGCCAATATCATTAAGATCCTCTCATGCTACATGTGAGACCTTGGATGAAGGTCATGACCAGCATTATAGTTATTTTTGAACCATGAGAACCAGATAAATAATGGGTTTTGTGGAAAGGCTTCGCCCTTCAGTAGCTGAACATTTTATTTTGTGCTATTAAGGCCGCACAACTTATTTTATTAAAAAAAAAAAAAAGTCCCAGAAGCACCTGGGTGGCTCAGTCAGTTAAGCATCCTGGGATGGAGCCCAGGATCGGGGTCCTTGCTCGGCAGGGAGCCTGCTTCTCCCTCTGCCATTCCCCCTAGTTGTGCATGTGGTCTTTCAAACAAATAAGTAAAATCCTTTTAAAAAAGTGTTCCAGGACCCCTATGTAGATAAATTACAAAACTTCTGCACAACCTTCCTTCTCTGAGTCTCCACCACCTCCAACATTGCACCTCCTTCTATTGTTCTACTGTTATGGTTCCTGGTGCCCACCTGCTTCACAAAGCCATAGGAGCAGGTCAACAGGTGTCAGTATGAAAAACAAAATAAAACAAAACAAAAAACCCAAGAAAACAGAAAAATAGAAAGCTTACTATTTCTCGATGTTTATTGAAGTGACAACCCAATAATACATATTTTGGGGCAGGACTGGGAGAGAATTTTGTGAGTCAGCCCAGAAAACTTACCAAGTGATTCAATTACATGGAAATATTAATTTAGCTGAGTGAACATCTGTCAACCTTATTTAGTTCAGTACAATGTTAATTTTATATCAATTCCAATTTTATGAATTCATCATTGGTATAAGACTGTAGTCTTGCCAATAGTCTTATAAGTGTACCACATTACCAGGATATACTCCTTTCAATCCTATGCAATGATGATGAGTCTAGATAATAGAGAATGAACTGCTTTAGTGATTTATGAGAAGGGGTTGTTTTAGGAAGTACAAAATATTCCTGTAAAATGAGCGACAGTAACCATTCGCATAAATGAGCTAAAAGGTAAAACGTGTAGGAAAGAGTCCAAAGGGAAGTCACAGAACTGAGATTCAAAGCAAAGGGTAGAGAAGAGACAGCTAAGCAAGCAAATGCATATACATGTTTTAAAAAGAATCTTAAGAATGATGCACAATCAACATATGGTCAAACAATCTCTAGGGAGGAGATGGAAAGAAATAACAGCCTCTGAATTTAACCTGGAGAAAGTTACTGGTGATTCTAGGGAGAACACTTGTGTTTGTTGCTGAGAAGACCTGAGGCATTGCAGGTAATACTGGAGGAGACAGAGGCAGCTGGTAGAGCTCTAACAAGTAATCAGTTACCTGCATTTGGAGGTGTCCATTAAGAGGAAAGTTCCCAGGGGAAAATGGTAGGACAGAAACCACTCGATCCTCCTATGCTTCCAGGGATGCGGCCAATGTCCCTTCCTCCTCTGAGCTCCTGTAGTTTATCCATCTGTGACCCTCGTTTGGTACTTAGGACCTGCTGGCTTGTATTGTTCCTTATTTCTTTAAGAGCTGGTCTTTTTCCAAAACAGCCTGAGCTCTTTAGTAATCACTTCACATTGTCTACCACAAGGCCTCGCACATCATGTTGGTGCTAGTAACAGTTGTCAAGGTAGTGATGGTGAAAGGCCTAATAGAAATACCTGGTCCAGACTGTGCCCCATACTTTATATGTTTTCTTTCATTTAATCCTCCTCTCGAGGTGGCTAATATCATCATCTGTCATTATCTCCAATTTGAAAGCGAGGATGCTGAGACTCAGAGTTCAGTAGCCGGCTTCCACTCACACAGCTTGTAGGTGGCCAACGTGGGACTCAAATCCAAGTTTCTGATCTGAGTAGCCAAGCGTTAGTGAGGAGGATTTGGCAGACAGGGTCTTTCTTTTTCTCTCCCTGGTATCTGAATCTCTAAACAATTAGAATTTTATCAAGATATTAGGGCAACAAGTTGTTTTATGTTTATCGTTGGAAAGTTAAACTTCCACTTTAGGTTTTTTTTGTTGTTGTTGTTGTTGTTTTATAGATTTTATTTATTCATTTGAGAGAGAGGGCGAGCATAAGTTAGGGTGCAGAGGGAGAGGGGGAAGCAGACTCCCCACTGAGCAGGGAGCCTGATATGGGGCTCAATCCCAGAACCCCAACATCACAATCTGAGTTGAAGTCAGACACTTAACCCACTGAGCCACCCAAATGCCCCTCCTCTTGTTTTTATGATCTGTCACCAGAAGCAAAAATGGCTTGTGTCTGAGAGAAGCCCAAGGTCACAGGAGCTTGGATGGGGGTAAAGTTCTGACAAGCACTAGCTTTCTGACCAGCTCTCTCAGATAAGCAGCACAGACAACATTGTCTGTCAAATAAGACACTCACAGAAATTGAATACAGCCAGAGGCCAGGCAGAATTGCCAGATAAAATATAGAACACCCAATGACATTTGAATTTCAGATATACAAACAAGAAGTTGGTATAAGTATGTCCCAAATATTGCATGGGACATACTTATCCTAAAACATATGCATTTTTCAACATAAAATCTAAATTAAACTGAGCATTCTGTATTTTTATTTACTAAATCTGACAACCCTAAGGCTGCAACACATTTCTTCCATTTTTTGAGGTATTGAGGAAGGACAGATCTGAACTCTGAACCAGGAAGGGAGGAAGGAAAGGAACGTTTTTGTTATTCTTTTGAAAATCAGAACTGCTGCTCAAGTAAACCTGACTAACTTAAAAGTCAGAAATTTATCTTTATTTATTATTATTGTTATTATCATCATCATCATTACTATTTTGAGAGAGAGTGAGGATTGGAAGGAAGAGAAGGAGAGAGAGAATCCCAAGCAGGCTCCATATCCAGTGTGGAGCCCAATGAGGGGATCAGTCTCAACCCTCTGAGATCATGATCTGAGCCAAAATCCAGAGTCAGCAGCTTCACTGACTGAGCCACTTGGGCACCTCTAGAAATTTTATTTTAACTCTGAATCATAGCCATTTAAAATATGGAAAGTAACTTAACTAAAAAATAATTTATGTTCCTTATATTTTTCTCTCCTATACACAAAAAAACAAGAATTTAGAAAAGAATGCTTTAAACCATCTTCTATATGCAATAACTTACTTTATTGACTTCACGGATTCTGCAAAGCAAACAAGGAATTGGGTTCTAGTTACGATACAAATAATGCGTCCACTCAAAATCTTGATAACAGCAACAACAACAAAATCCTGATAACTATTTATCATCCTGTGGTATCCCATCTGTCTGGTCTTCTGCATGAAGCCACGGGGTCTTTGAACTGGAAAGGAACTTTAGAGAACCAAGCCAACTTCCCTGCCTCTAGGAATGGCTGCTCTTTACTATGGGTGGATTCGTCCGTACATCTGTGGTTCGAGCAAAACCATCTGCAACTGAATTACTCAGCTGATTATATTTCTGGTGTTCCATCTGAACAAACTTCCTTTAAACATGAATCTGAGGAATGAAGTGCTAGTCCCTGATCCTGTCCCGGCTGACTGCCGTTGTTAACCCCAGCACCCTGGAAGGATTTGGGATACCTAGACATGTTGAACAGGGTTGATTGAGAAAAGAATCAGCTGCTCATTTCCAGGGGCTCTAGTACTGGCGGATGGAGGACTGGGATTAATTTTTTTTTTTCTGGCCTCTCCCTGCCGCTCCCCGTTTTCCCCATTAGTCCTCCTTCATTCTCAGCATTTAGCATACTCAATGGGGACATTGTAAACCTGTTCTGGGAATCACAGTGACAAGTTCCTCTTGGAATGGAAGGAGATTCTAGACCAGAGTTCCTCAGAAACATTTAAGAGGGACCAGGGAACAGACCTGGCAACCCATATTTCTTTAATTTGCCAGAAAGTGTCTTCTTTTCTACCTTTTTTTTTTTAAATTTAAAAGCACGTTATTTACTTAATTCCTGAATGTGACCAGTTATTTGGTATGAGCATTACAAAGTGCATGATTTCATTCCTAAGTTTAACACTTTGTCTCCTAAATAACTCATGGTGGCTTTTTTCCCAGTCCTAATGTCTAGCCTCTGAATCGTATCCATCACCCCATAATTTTATCTCATTGAAAATGAAGGAAATTTCATTTCATGAAACCGTGTTTAGAAGAAACACACTGTAAGACAAATCTCTTTAGAACTGGATGACTCCACGATAGTTGTGGTATCACCAGGAAATGGAAAATCCAATGTCATTCCTGTTGATTAATTATTTTAGAAGTAAGAAAAAAATGGCCTTACAAAATCGGCAAAACAAAACCTTAAAATTCTGAAAATAGATATCCACTTAAGTAGAAAAATAATGCTGGACTGAATTTTATAAAAGGCTTTCCAACTGTTTGTGATGAATGATAATGATTCTAAAAAATGTGTGTATGCAAATACAAACACTTGCCTCTAGGGTTTGTTTTGTCCTCACCCACTTTTACTGTTTCAAAATGAAACTTTGCTGTTGTCTAGGTTATAAAGTTGAGAAAATGATATATTTTGAAACAATCCAAGTTTTTACTTTGGAAATATAGTAGTGTATGGGATTACTTTGTCAGTATTTCAATTTTCTGATTGCCGGCAATCCATTTAAATGTTTCCTTGGAGTTCATGTGGCACTGAAAACGTAAAGACAAATCAAAGAGGTGTAGTAATTCGTGCCAATGCCCATGTGGCTGACAGTAGCTTCTGCCCTAAAGCGGCTAAAATATTCAAGATTCCAGAAATTTCACAGGACTATCTGAGCAAAATACCAGGAATGTCATGGATTCTGAGCATGAAATTTGTCTATGACATACATGTGGTTTTGATCATACACTGAATAAATCTGGTGTTATTTTCTCCTACAAATTGGCTGTGGCTTACATTTCACTTCAGTTTCCTCTTAGAGGAGGAAAAACCGTGTGGAACATTGCAGGACTCCGATACTCCCTCGGGAGAGGACTTCCTCCCAAGGGCCCAATAGCTGATGACTCAGCTTGTGAATGATTTTGGACTCTCGCCTTGCTGCTCCAGCACCTGCTCTGCAATTAGAAATTTCTCATTAACACTTCCGCTAGATGGAATAAGGGGAGGGGCCAAAACTGAAAAAAAAAATGAATTCTTCTATGTTTCTTTCAAAAAGAAAAGAATTGGGCACAGTAGAACCTACTCTAAAATGACATTATTAAACCAGGTGGGTTTTCTTTCAGATATTTTTATTTAAAAAGCAAACAAACAAACACATACAGCTGAACAACCATTTTGAAAGCACTATGCTAGGTGCAGTGGAGAATACCACAGAAGGAATACAAACAGGAAACTGGAACGGAGAACTGCGTTATGATTTGGGTTTTACTGGCCTATATCCTTACAGAGAATCAGGAGTCGCCTCCTTCCGCCTGGTGTAATGAGGTCCTTGATGCTCTCTGGGAGTCTACTAAATGTGTGTATATTATGTGTCCATTTGAAGGTGCATCTGTTTATATCTGTATGTTGTGTCTGTATTCCAGCTGGGCCTGAAATCAGGTGTTCTACTTTTATGCCTCCACATGAGATTACCTGAAGAAAGGAACCCAAAGCAGGTGCT
The DNA here is from genome assembly GCF_022355385.1 of Mustela nigripes. NCBI lineage: Eukaryota > Metazoa > Chordata > Mammalia > Carnivora > Mustelidae > Mustela > Mustela nigripes. The sequence continues at coordinate 155,098,511 of NC_081559.1, forward strand.
ATGGGTACTCTTTGCAGTGAAGTAGGTAGGAAGTGATGAGTTGTGTCTTCCACATCCTCATACCCAGTGTCTATGGCTAGTGCTGTCACAACAAATTATGTGGATAAGAATACAGGTTGCTGAATTATTTATGTATCATTTCTGTTAACTTAGGGAGATATATTGGTAAATTACAAATAGTTTCCAAAAGCCTAAAATCATTTAGGCTAATTGGTACATCATACAACCTAACTGTGTAATTGATTTTTTTAAATGAATTGGTCCCTAAGTGACTTTTGAGTATTCTATAATAATTCGTTTCTAATAAATGACATAAATAAATGAGCGATTAATGCATCGATATAGAAAGCAGTTTATAGGTCTTTAGTGCAACTGAAAGACCCAGTATATGGGTGCACCAAATCCAGCAGACTGCTAAGCATAATTTAAGTCAGGAGGTCATCTGAAAATTTTAGACTGTAATGAAAAGTGCACATCTTTTACTTTTTGATCATGAATGAAGGTGATTGTTTAGTTTAATAAATAAAATATATCATTTACTTTAGATGTTAGGTTAACTTAACTATGAGTTGTGAGGGTTGAGATGTTCCAAATATTTAGGTTCCTAGTCATGATTTCAGCGATGAACGAAGGAGTAGTAGTTTTTCTCACAACAGGAGAGCATTCTGTCTGCAGAAGATATTTACAAAAGCATATTAAATAATGGCTGTGTTGGGGTTGTTTTTCAAGTTGATTAGGAAGGACACTCTCTCTTTTAAGAGGAGATATATGACTTCATCTAGGAGACCTCATGGTCACTGGCCAAATATTAATGTTCAGCACTTAGCATCCCTGGCTCAGACCCAGACTTAGCATCTCAGGATCTGTTAAGTTGTTCCTTCTTCTGAAAGGCAATTGGCACTTGAGAGAAATTCTGACATCTTTTGTGCAAATGGAATCTGCCAGCCAGAAAGCACAGAAACACGTGGAACTGTTGCATAGCTATTAGAGGTAGCTCTTCTGTTTATTCACTGATATCAAAATGGCGTGCAGCTTACAGGGAATGTGTGTCACTGGTTGGCTTTGTGACACCAGTTCCTTCTTGTTTGGGTACTGGAATTGGCTTCCTTTGGGGTTATTTTCCTCCATATCACTGAATATATAGCTTAGTGGTAACATCAGTCAGGGAAATTCATTTTTCTCCTATCCAAGTGGCAAACATGGGACCCAAGTTCTCTCTTTAAAATACAAATCATTAGCTGAATGACAGAATGAATATATTTGGGCATCACCCATTCCTGTCACGGTGCCTGGAAAACACTGTCATGTGATTCGTTCCACTAGTGAGGATCCCGACTCTCTCAAAGCTGCCTGGCTCCCACTCTCTCCCTGCCTTAAATTCAGCCTCGTCTTTGGTCCTGAAATTTTCCCATAATCTTGCAAGAAATTGCCTTTTCTGTTTTAGTTAGCCAAATTCTGCTTCCTGCTGCTGGCATCCAAAAACTCCAACTGATAAAAACTTTTTACTTTTTGGTTAGTTTGGGTTTGAAGAATATAGAGGGGGAAAAAACTAATGTTTAGTAGCTGCTCTGGGGTACCATATTGATCATTGACCTAGGAAGTCAAAGAGAGTTACATTCAGATTTATACAATTAAAGGCATCATCATCCTTTTCAAATACTGCTCCCTTCATGCTAATCTAATCTATGGAGTGTTGGTCCAGGTGGTGATCTCAGCAAATTCCAGGTCTATTTTCAACAACAGTTGTTTACTTCTGTGGTATTGGTTGTTCTAAGCTTCTCAAGGGTTCTTGTGCTTTATAGAAGTAACTTTTCAGTTTCATTTCCCACTAAATCTTCCCTCTCACAGCTGCCATATTTAATCTTTCCATAACACTGCTTTCAGGAGGTAGAGGAACCAGGCTGAGAGGACTCCTTTCTCACAGATCAACAATAAAACCTCCCTTTTTGTTTCATCTTTATGTTCTTCTCCCCACCCCACCCCCCACTACCAATCTGGGATAACTGGATGCCAGTCTTGGAAGCTGGGGAGAAGGGTGCATGGTAAATCTTGTTTTCCTACATCATACTTTCGCCCACAATTATGTTTAAATACATAGATCCTTCCTATTTGCTTAAGACATAAGATTCTGAACCTCAAAAGCCAAGGGGTCTTGGTGAACTCTAAACATACACATTAATGAACATTCTAGAGACCTACTCGGCTATACTACAATGACTCTCCATTGTTTAACAGGTCAAAATTCATCATGTGGAAATTTGCATTTTGGTTCAATCTTACTATCCTTATTTCTAAAATCAAATACAAGGAATTAAAAGTTTATTGGGTGGTGTTGGTGGGAGGCAAGGGTGTCTCTATCAGGCTCTGTTTGTTCAACCTAAACCCGGCATCCCTAAGACTATAAAAACTCCATCATGGAAAGAGTACAGAGTTTTATGAGTACTCCTCCTTGCCATCTTACCCATGAAAAAGTCTCTATTAACCTATGTTTAATCATTGTGAATAGGGAAGACTGATATCCCATGAGATAAATTTCATAAGTTTTTAAGGGGAGCAGAAACCAATAAAAGTATGATCAATCCTGTCAATACAGCCAAAGCGCTGGTCAAGGACCTCTGTGGCACAGGTTTTTACATTTCTTCACAGCAAATTTCTTTTCCTAACTCTGTTTGGCTTATTCTTATTACTTGGTGTTTGAACACTGATCATTTGGGAGCAAAGAGAGATGAGCCAGAGTGTCCAGGGGAAATCATGCTGGGATTACAACTTTGACCAAAACTGATGAGTTTGCACACATATAATGGGAACACAGGCTGTTATTCCCTTGATAACTCCTCAGACTGGCTGGTATATATAACTTTCCCTACATGCTAGACTCTTGACTGAGATGGTACGGGAACTGTTAAGTTACTCCCTGCCTCTGAGATGCTATTTTTCAATAGTATTGACTCATAGAAAAGAGGATATGAAAGTCAGAGAATGGAGACCTGAGTTTCCATCTCAGCTTCAACACTTACTCTCTAACGGATTTAAAGTCAGAAGATCTCCATCTACTTCTCACAAATGATTGGTTTGAGGATCAGAAACCATAGTGAATTTGAAACAGCTTTATAAACCATAATGAACTGAAATAATGTGAAGAATAACTTTTGTATTTTCTAAATAAATTTAAAACTTGAAGTTAGAGAAATCTCAGGAAGAAGTAGTTTCTTATAATGCCTAATAGTTGCAATCAGAATGATGATAGTCGCTAGATCAGTAAAATAGAGAAACCTGTAAAAAACCTGTGCCTGTAAAATTCTTCACTGGTGGAAGCAATACAATTTAAATTGAATTTCTATTAATTAATACAATGTTAAGGGATGAAGATGTTCCATTAACAAGTTTGTGAATATAGGACATTATCCTCAGCTAACAGTTATGAGGAAAACCTGGCTTCCGAGGAACGCAGACGATTTCCATCCCGTGCTCATTTTGACTTTCATTCTACTTTTCACAGTTTATGAGAACAAATAATTCAAATAAAATATTTTTTGTAGTTTTATAATACCCCATAATGTCATAAAATTCTTAAAAAATAAATCAAAATGACATTAATAAACCTAATAAAATATTGTAAAATAAGTTAATACAAGGTAACGTTTGGGGCAAAAAGTTCTGAGAGAGAGAACTGGGCTTGAGATCAAGCAACTCCACACACATGAACAAAGCATGGGGGTTACTGATTTTCTAGTAGCATACTACAGTTTCTCTAGGCACACACTACTTTAGGAGACTCTCACATTTTGATTGATCGTACCTGGAAAAGGAGATAATGAAGACTGACAATTGCAGACTGGGAATTGTGGGAAAACGTGTGTGTGTGTGACATGCTCCTTACATGTAGCACACCTTCTTCTAGAGAAGGAAAAAAAAAAAGATTTTATTTCCTTTTGGACAAAAATGATCATTAGTTCACTAATTATGCAATTATGTGAAGAAAGCCCCCAATTCCTTACAACTTTCTTCCAGACAGAGCCACTGCACTCAGCACAGGAGGGAGGAGAAGACAAGGGAATCACACCTTCAGCCCACAGGGAGGGAGACAAACCATAAGTGACTCTTAATCTCACAAAACAAACTGAGGATTGCTGGGGGGAGGGGGGTTGGGAGAAGGGGGGTGGGGTTATGGACATTGGGGAGGGTATGTGCTTTGGTGAGTGCTGTGAAGTGTGTAAATCTGGCGATTCACAGACCTGTACCCCTGGGGATAAAAATATATGTTTATAAAAAGTAAAAAATTAAAAATAAAATAGATCGGGGACACTGAAAGAAAAGCTCTAAATCATTAGTCAGTTATTTACTTGGCAAAGAGGGGACCCAGGTCATCACATCCACTGTGAGCAGAGCCCTCTCAAAGAGCACAACACCAAGATGAGCTCAGCCACCAGGATGAGAAAAGAAACTCGACTCCCAAGGTGCAGAGATGGAGGAGTTGAGAGCTGCCATTGGTGCTCATGTTGGGAGGCTGATGTGGGCACGCGGACATGGTGGTCGCACTGCTCAGGGTTCATATCCACTGTTTTCAGGTTTTCTTTCTTTTTTACATCTTTTCATGTTAAGAGGTGTTTTGTTTTGTTTTGTTTTTAAAACAAGTTACCTTAAATCTAAAAACAAGTTCTTCGAATTATCTCAGAAAAATTGAGTTTTACATATCTACTAAAAGAAAACAACTCTTGTTTTTAGGAGGACAAAAACAACTAAAAAGTCATTTCAGTTTAGTGGGCTTTGAATTATTTTCTCATCTAGAAATTGTCTCATTAGCTAAGTTAATAAGGAGTGGCAATAGAATTTTGTCTTATTCAGATAATGTAAAAGCCATTGATGGCTATTGTTAAATGAAGTGACTCTTAAACAAATAAAAATGTAATAATAAATTCTCAGAACTTTGTGGAGTCATGGAATCCATGCGCATTGGATGGAGGCCATCCCAAGGTTGATGATATCTGTGTCACACACTCTACTCACCCACAGCTACACCAGGAAAACAAACTCAAAAACTACATACAGTAAATACTAAACAAATAATCTCTACATTCTCTACTGAGCATTTGGGCTTTCTGGACTTACAAAGTGAAAAGTGTAAAACATCACATGTAGAAATACTTCTGGCATATGTATTCTCGGGAAAACTAACTAATCTTCCCCTCTGAAAGTTACCTTTTATTTTTCTAATCATATTTAAGCTCCTAGATGGAGAACCAGCCATGGCCATCTTTGGAAGGGAATAGAGAGCATGGACTTTGGAACCCTAGAAACATGGCTTCAACTTCAGATACTATTGGTTGCAGCTATTTGGCTTTGAGCAAGTCTCCATTTCTATGACCCTCAGGCTTTTCATTTATAGATGAACAAATCTTTCCTCATACTCCTAGGTACTCAACTAATGCTCTCCTATTATTTTCTCCGTAGTCAGGACCTACACAGTGTTTTATACAAGTTAGAACTCAGTTCACATTTATTAAATTTCTTCTTCTTCTTTTTTCTCTTCTTCC
>NC_081559.1:155104054-155147740 GCF_022355385.1 Mustela nigripes
TCTTCTTCTTCTTCTTCTTCTTCTTCTTCTTCTTCTTCTTCTTCTTCTTCTTGAGAGCGCAAGCAAGTGAGGGAGCAAGGTGGGGAACCACAGAGAGAGGGAGAGAGAGAAAATCCTTAAGCAGGCTCCACACCCAACAGAGCTCCCCCCCCCCCGCCCCTGTGGGGCTTGATCTCATAACCCTGAAATCATAACCTGAGCCAAAATCAAAAGTCGGAGGCTTAACCCACTGAGACACCCAGGTGCCCCTGAATTTATTTCTAAACAGTTGCCACAAATTCAAGTCCTTTCTTGTTTCTGTTTTTGTTTGGTTTACTTGTTTCCCGCAAGACCATGAATCATTCCTTTTTGTTTGCTTTCTACACTGAGCTGATTAGTCCACTTCCACACCCTATTCTACTCCCCCTTCTCTAAAGAAGAGCTTTAATTCCAAATTCTCCAAGGTAGTGCTTGCCCAGCCTTTGTGCAGAAATGTCCAGTGACAGTATGGGGATGAAAGTAGCTCAAGAATCATTCACAGCTCAGCAAGCGATCTATAAGGTTACCCGGAACAAAGCACTCAACCCAGTAGGGGTGATGGCATTCATGTGGCCAAACAAGTAAGCTCTGTTCCCACTGCCGCCCTGTCCTACAGAAGACACACCAACTGACCAATCAGCAATGGGTGGAGAATGGGCGTGGCATGCAGGAAGACCGTTTTTGTTTTGTTCTGTTTTTTTAATATTTATTTATTTATTTATTATTTCTTTTTAGTGTTCTGGAAGACTGAGATACCCTGCTGTCCCTAAATAAGACATCCTTAGCCTTTCCTGGGCTCTGGATGGTCTTTCACTTCCAATTCTCATCTCATTTATTCTTAAATGTGTCTCTTTTTAATTAATTTATCTTATTTATCTCTATTTCTTATTTATTAAGTCTCTTTTGCATAAGAGTAGCTAATGTGAGTCTCAGATCCAGCCGACCCAAAGAATCAAATTAATTCACTTCTTTGGTATGATTTTCATCCCAAGTACATCCTCGTCCTTGGCTCCATTGCAGAGGCTGCAGTAGAAAGACACATGGAAGGGACATGCTGCAAACCTGACATTACCATGACCGAGCTACCCCTGCCCACTGTCAGATGGAAATATTCTGCATGTGTGTTCCCCTAGGCACATCCTCCTACCCCTCACCAGCCCCACACTGCCACCCTAAGACACTCTGTGCCACATTCTAGCTCCCAGCATGGACAGTCTTAAGTAAGTAAAAACATCACTCTGCCCTTAACATTATTCTAAAAATCATGCTGTCACAGGAAAGAAACAAATACAGCAGGCAGAACCTTGCATGGCACACACCCTGTGCAAACAGTTACTTGTGTACATAATGTTCTCAGCTCCCACCAGGAAGTGTCTATGCTCCATGAAACTTCTGAATCCTGCAGAAGTTGGGGGAGCTCACTCTGCGGGATTTACACTGCTTTCAGCTCCCAGGATGTCCTTGTTTCACTTGGCTAATTTTTTGAGCTCTACTGAATCCCCCTGTGGGGCAGAAAGCAGAAGCTTGTGTCTGGCAAGGAAAGGAAGGATAAACACACACACGCACACACACACCGCAAGCTCTTATCGACTAAATGTTACCTACACTATTAAAGGAAGAGAGTAAGTGTTGAAATGTATTACTTATATGCCAGGCAGCAATCAACTACATTTTGCTTTATAGCATTGATCAGAGTTTTACTAGACTACACTTAGGGTAATTATCATCTGTGTTTACTTACAGGAAGTGTAGGTAGAATGGAGTGCGGCTTAGCAACACTCGAAGCCAAAGGCTGGTAGTGGAAAGCATAGAAGTGGCCATGGATTTTAAAATGATCCCCAGCCACTGGACTGTCTGTAAACATGTGCTAGTCAAGCTACAGGCAGAGGCTTCCTAAATCACCAGGAATAAATGATCGAGTGAGGTAGGAGACATGGAGCCCCAGGCCTGCTGGGAGTGTGTTTATGCAATTGGTAGGGAAAAGCCCATTCAAACAGCATCACATAAAGGGAGCTCCTATATTGGCCCCGTGCTAGTGCAGTTCACTCACGGGCCCTCGTGGAACAGCTCGAGGCCAACGGAGGAAACTCACCAGTTCCAGCCTTTCCCCATTTCCAGACATGAAAGTACTGCCTCCCTGTTTGCCAAACTATTGTCCATGCAAATCTGCTTGTTTACATCACCCAAACAAGAGCACTAACTGAGTCTTCGTGGTTGTTTCCAGTTCTCTCTTCCCTTCGGGAATTCAAGGGAATTCAAGGGAAGTCATTGCAGGGAACAGCAGAGTGAACAATACAACTGTGGCTCTGGTCCCACAGGTGGAAATGATGAACTGACAAGCGGACCCCGAAAATCCCAGTCCCACCAGGCTACAAATGACTGATGGCTCTTCAGTCTTAGAATTCAGTATCATTTGCAGACAGAGAGAATTCTAAAATCTCAGGGTGAATAAATCTACCCTATGACCCAACATCTCCACGGTTAGGAGTCTATTCAAAAGAAATGGAAAGACTAGGTTCAAATGTCCCTCAATTGGTGACCAGAGAAACACAACGTGTTATCTATGCGATGGACTAATATTCAGCCATGAAAAGGAATGCAGTGCTGAGAGATGCTACAGCATAGGTAAACATCACAAATTCTGTGCTACGTAAAAGAAGCCAGATAATAAAGACTGTGCATTGTACGATTCCATTTACATGAATGGTCCAGAAAAAGCCAATTTGTAGAGACAGACCAGAGGAGTGATTGCCTAAAGCTGGGGATGGGAACAGGGAATGACCACAAATGAGTGCATAGAATCTCTTAAAGCCAATAGAAATGCTCTAAAATTGAATGGTGGCAATGGTTGGTTGCGCAACCCTGTTAATTTACTAAGGATCACTGACGTGTACCATTGACATGGGTGAAATTTACAGTGTTTAAATTATATCTCAATGAAGCTGTTAAAGAAAGAAATCCAAGGTTGATCATTCAGCCTGAGTAAGACCGAATGGGGGGGAAGGAGAAAAGACCGTGGGCTGAGGGTACTTGTGTTCATAGGAATCACATAGCCCCTTCTCTCCATCACGCATTTTTAACAGTCATCCCCAAATGAGTGAACCGCTTGCACTCATTTGCCTAGATTATCTACTCTTAGGTCTCTTTCTTTGCGCACTGAATGTGAGAGAACTTCAGGTAGAAAGAATCAGGAAGGATAAATGATTGGTTTGATATTCCCATTTTTTTAAAAATTATGGCAGTTAAATTTTGTCTAGTTAGACAAAATATGAACATGGTATGATAAAATAGCTCTTTTTTTTAATCATTTTATATTTTCTGTATAAAAGGTATTTGTGCAGCCATTTCCATAAACCAGGCGGTGTCCCAGCAAAGCATAATATATGACTAGCAGATCACCACGTGTCTGACTGTTAATAACAAGGGGGACATTTCATTCAGCGGGAACCAGAAAGTCCACTGGGAAGAAAATCTTCCTTTTGCCTCCAGGGGCATCTGACCCACAGCAGTCATGGTGTGTAGCTTGACTAGCACATGTTTACAGACGGGTGAACATCAGAAACATTGGTTTTATTAGGTAGTTACATAATAGCCTTTTATTTTTGATTATTTATGCATTAGCGGCAAGCAATGGAGATGTGCTATGTAGGAAAGTTATTATTTGCTAATTTGCTGCTTTTAAAATACACGGGCACACTATCTATTATGTATCATGCATTACAATTACAACAACAGTTTAATTAATCACCAGCACCCTGTTTTGTACCAATCTACAGCAGAATTCTGGGTAATGGTGTTGTTTACCATTTAGCAAGTAGCAACATTTCACTCTGTTTCACTACATTAAACTGCTCAAATAAAGCAAACGGATATTGAAAAGAGTTGGCCATCTGCCTTTATTTTCTTTTACTTTTGTTTAAAAAAAAAAAAACAACTCTCAAAAGAGAAAGAACACAGCCATGAAACTGATAGCGACAAAAAGCACTCTTTTTTTTTTTTTTTTTTCCTTTATCAGGTCAGAATCTCATCTAAATGCAGTTCTGATGAATAGTTTAAAAAATAAAAAAGAATCCCGCTTTGTGGATTTGGAGTGGGTCTCAAGACCAGCCGTGAAGCCTAATGATTATTTAACGGTTCTGCACTTGAGGCTGGCTTCTGCGAGTCTCCTTTCCCCCCTTAAGAGTTTGATGAATAGGTCTTGTGACAGCCATTTAGGAATAAACAAGAATTCATCAGTCTGCATAAGAAGAAGCCAGTTTATAGATTAAGTTTCCTGAGGTAATTCATGAGGTCAGTCCCATTTAGATGGAGACTATTAGGGCCTGGCTCTCGAGAGTGGCCATACAGGGGAGTCACTCCAAATGCACCCCGTTCACACAAAGCCCCCTTTCAGGGAGAAGCCTGCCATTTTTATGACCCTGCTGCTGGGACGCACATCAGCTTGTCACTGTGCAGATCTGCTAGGGCAAGACCTCATCACTCTATTAAAGAGCTCTGTGACCCTATTGATTTGAAGTATTTAAAGCAGGGGTGAAGTTCAAAGCAATTTCTTTTCTATACTATTACTCAGTCTCTCTGTGTCTTGGCTCTAAAACATCTGCTGTCAGTTCCTTTCTGTTGTCTGATTCTGGAATCTGTCACTGGAGAACAGAGTAGTTTTATTTAAAATAAATTGGATTCCTTTTCAGTTTTCAGCATTTCGCATTGTGATCAATGGTTTATGCTCCTTCATCTGCCGGGAGACTTAACTGCAAGTGTATCCTTTTATGTCTCTTTAGGGCAAGACTGAAGCAGCATTAGCCTCTGAGGTTTTATAATAGAATCAAGTTTTAGAAGTAGGTAGCAGCTACCAGCTCCTCTAATTGGTCAATCAACAAAAATAGCAACCTTTCATTTAAAAAAATAATAATAATACATTCAAGAAGGAACAGAAAAAAAAAATGCCTCACCAACTGTGGCTCTAGGACCCAAATGCTAACTGTATCTTTTTTTTTTTTTTACTTTTATTTGCTTGGAGAAATGAAAACAGAGTAAACAACTCAGTTATTTTTAAATGTCAGCAGGTGAGGCAAAACTGGAAGTCAGTTTTGAAAGGTGTTTTGCAAAACAATGCAGGCTGCCATACTTGTTCCGTGGAACCGGCAGGAACCAGGGAACACTTTGAGTAGTTAATAATACATTAGGCACTGTGCGTGCATTACCCTAGTGATAGTGGGAAGCCGGTAGCCTTGACCTGCCTTGGCTGGGAGACAGCTCTAGCTTTTTAGATGAGTCTGTCCTCAGCAACAGGGTTACCAGAAAATCTGTTTGGAATGCCCAACCTGAGTTAAACATTATGTTTAAAAAAAAAAAAAAAAAAAAAAAAAAGCCTCAAGAAAATTATTTTTTTAAAGAATTATCTTTAAAGCACTGCCAGAAGAAAAAAATATAAAGTTCAGGATTGGTGTTCGATTTAACATTGTTACCAATCAACACAAAAAAGTCGCTTATTCTCCTGAAACTTCTTATAGACCAGGGGTATCCCATGACAACTGAAACACAAACCTCAGAGTCTCTTTTAAATGTATCTTCTTTTATTCCACACCCCTCAATGTGGGCAGTGTTTCTCTGGCAGGGAACATTCTGACAGAGTCAGCTATCTGTCCCTTCTCTTCGGATGATTCCTGATTCTGCCAGTCCCTCTTGACAGCATTCTCTGTCAGAGCTGTGGTCGGGGGTCCAAGTCTCCTCTCCCCTCCAACACAACTTGTTTAAATGTGAAACCTTGATCCACATGCATCCTACAGTCTTCTTTTCAAGCTCAGTGTTCTTTCCTTTCAGTGGTGCTTCCCAGTCACCTGGCTCTTCCCCCCACACACACACCCCCATATCCTATCTGTTGCCCAGTCCTACAGAAGCTGCCACTGGAATGTGTCTGACCCCACACCTTCTCCAGATCTCTGCACAGATCTTCAGGACCTTGCCTCTTGCCTCAGCTGATGCTTCCAAATTGAGTCATCTGGCATTAGCCTATTTTCACTCCAGATTAATTCTCTGAAACCAAGGTTTAACCAAGCCACCGAACCATATAAAAACCTCCAATTATTCCACAGAATCCAGAAGACAAACCCTAGTTCCTTCAGCCTGGCATTCAGTGACCTTCTCATTCCAGCCCCTCAGCCTGCTCTCCCTGCTCACACTAGGCTCCTGTCTAACAACCATCCAAACCACGCCAGTCTTCATCTCTCTCCTCTCCCCCTCTCTCTCCTTAAGGCAGCCCATCACTTGAAGCCTTTAGAGCCGGCCTGTTTGCTAAAGTCATCCAGATATAGCGCCATCTCTCATGAGCTCCAGACCTGTGGACCCAACTGCCTAGTGGAATCTCCTCTCAAGTATGTCCTAAGCAACCAGAACTCAACAAAGCTCATCATCTGCTCACTCAGACTGTTGCCTCTCAACAAATAGCAACACCACTCACCAGGCTACTGGTACCAGAAGTCTCTCTCTCCCTCACCCCTAATAGCAGATCAATGATCTACTCCTTATTTTTTCTACTCTCTTCACACCTCTCATCTCCAAAGCCTCCAGTTTGGCTAGGCATCCTCTCTAGCTCAATTTAGAAACATCCTGATCCAGGACTCAGTTTAAGAGTCATCTCTTGCTTCTTCAGAGCAAATTGAGACCCTGTTGCACATACCTATATTATTTCACAGATCAGGGCTTTGCATTTATTTGTAGGACCCTCTTCAGAGAGGGGCACTGAAAAAAACACTCATTGAATGAGTATGTGAGTAAATAAACAATCAGTCGTAGCAGGAGGAAACAACTAAGTTTTCCCTTTCCCCGAGTATAAGGCTCAGAATTGGGGCACCTGGGTGGCTCAGTGGGTTAAAGCCTCTGCCTTAGGCTCAGGTCATGATCCCAGGGTCCTGGAATTGAGCCCCGCATTAGGCTCTCTGCTCTGCAGGGAGCCTGCTTCCTCCTCATCTCTCTGCCTGTCTCTCTGCCCACTTGTGTTCTCTGTCTGTCAAATAAATAAATAAAATCTTTAAAAAAAAATTTAAAAAAAGATGATGCAGAATTAATGCTCAGTTAAACTAATACAAGTTTAAAAATGAAGACTGATATTTACCACAAGACTTAACCCATCTTTAGTCTTAGTTTTCTATGAAAGCTAATATGTTCTAGCCTATAGGAAAACAGCCTATTTTTTAATCTAATTTTTCTTCTTTGAAAACATTCTTACGTCATGCCATAGGTTATAGTGACTCAAATATGAAATTACATAATTTATTCGATGCTGGGTTTTTTTTTTTTTTAACTATTTGTACCTTAGACCATGCAGTATGTTGAATTCTCATTACTCAGAACATAGTGCAGACTTTTTCTCTTTTGTAATCCTGAATGTGTACCTTTCTAGCTCTTTCATTTTTTATATTTTTCTAGCACAAAAATTGTGCTACCATAGCTCTGAGGTCAACAGTAAGTACACTGGTTCAGTTCTCCCTGAAAATTGTCAATAAAGATAGCACAAAAGATTGGAAGGAGATAATAGTTTCTGCTCACAGCCTCTGAGGAAATAAGTAATAAATGATACTTGACACTGTTTCTTAGACCTTTAATTTGGAAGAGGAAAAAAGAAGAAGAAACTTGTGGATGTCAGTAGAAGCAGAATACCGTACCAAGTTGGTATCATCTTGACCATACAATGCTGAATATGTCAGAGTATTAGGGCAGTTGTTCACAAAGTACATTTCAGAAAGAAACCCGAATTTGATGGATCAACTATACTCCATTCAAAGAAAAGTAAGGCGGAAAAAAAAAAAAACCTTTCTTTACACAAAGGATTAATGATTTCATATTCAAGTACTTTTGCTAAGAAAATGCTAAGTCTAATGAACTTGTAACCCAGTCTCTTTGCTAAGCTACTATCGAAGACTTTCTAAACTAGGAAAAATAATCTTGTTTATTTTTCCAAAAAATGATTTGGATCTTTGAGTAGACACAGAGGAAACTTTGAGTGAAAATATAGGTATATCTTACAGATGTATTTTCTGTGTTTGTATATATGAGAAAACTTCAATGCAAAATCAAAGATTAGAGACTTTCTTTTCTTAAAAAAAAAAGAAAAAAGATACAATGAATTAAGTGAAAGAAAGTTATATTTTTTGATAAATCTCCTTTATCAGATTCCAAATTCTGCCATTGTGTATGCTGCTTTTTCAGCAAGGTCCTATATTTTTTCTGTAGAAAATCATATGCAGAATACTCATTTTATGCAAATATATGTGACTTATAATTCTGAAAACTGAGGGCCTCTCTATGACCAAAAAGACAATTCATAATGTATTTAATAAAATTCTAACTAATAAAAAAAGCTCAGGTTACAGAAGTTAATATTTTTTATTCAAACTTTTAATACTTCTCTACCTTTGTGTCATTGATGTGATTATATTTCAGATAATGTGGAAAGCACTGGGGAAAATAATAAATAAATTTCAGCCTTTATGTTTAAGGAGCTTAAAATCTAGTATCACCTTGACCATGCAATACTGAATATGTTGGAGACAGACAAAAAAATCATTCATAATTTTCATAAATTTGATCATTCATAAATTTAATTCATAACTTTGATCATTTCCCCGTTATTGGTGTAAACTAAGAAGCAACATACAAACACACACATTTGTTGGAAAGTAGGGATTCTATAAAAACAACTGATTGCATTTTATTAGTAGTTGTTTTGGACTATTTATGAGACCTGCTTCGAAGGGCTCAGCAAAATAAGGGTTTATGTTAACAAAGAAGGCTGGTGAATGTCATCGACGTTCCAGGATTCCTTCATGTTCCTGCTATATGTCAGCTTTACCATGTGACTTTCATCTTTGAGTTCATCTCATGATTATAAAGGTGCCATTCCACCTTCAAGTTCATAAATGTGCTCCAGACAGGAAAAAGAAAGCACCAAGAAGGCAGGGGGAAGAGACTGCCTCAAAGAGAACAAAACCCTCATAGAAACCCCCAGAATCTGCTTAGCTTCACTGGCCAGAGCCATAGTGTATGAACATTCCTAACTGCAAGAGCATCTTGGCAATATAGCTTCTTAGCTAGGGGTACTGCTGCCTAAATGAAATCAGACTTCTCTTTATAGGAAAGAAGTGTATGTAGATGTTGGTCAGATGTCTAGAAGTGCCAGCCACTGAAACCATCCTGTGAATTGCTTAACTTCTCAACTTCTACCTTTTCCCATATACTTATAATCCCAATGTCTTAGGTCCAGCCAAGAGGGGCGCTGGCCCTACGACTTTAGAGAGCCCACTTTGGCTCTTCAGGGCCATTCCTCTCTCTAAAGGAAAAGGCTGGACCAAGGGGAGATGTGCACCTGAAGGTCATAGTCCTACCCTTGCCAGATGATGTCCTTGATGCTTAAGCCAAGGAATTATCTGCCCAAATGACTAAGGAGTCCTTGGGTCACTGCCTCTGAAGTCTCAGTTCATTACTGGTGTGAGTGCCCTTAGGCCAGAGGGGTGACCAAGGGATATGCATTTGCATAGGGTGTGGCCAGAGCTTAGTCACATAGGCAGGGTGTTTCCAAATGTGTATCCAACCATCAGTATGGCAGGACAGAGCCAAGGTAGCCAGGGGGAAAAAGAAAGCAGAGGACAGGCTGTGGGATGGGAATGCACTGACCCACTACCTTGGGATAGAAACACTGAGGAATTTGAAGATTTTAAATTTGGATTTGGTTCTCTAGTCATTATGTAAGTATACCTGTCCCAAGGTAGCAGGACAGGACATATTTTATTGAAATGTATAGTAACTGATTTAAAACTTTCATTTGGACCTGTGCTATGTGGGCCTCCGTTTGTACTCCTGCCCTCAGCTACACAAATGATAAGGGTGAGACAGGGCCAAAAATTCATGGACTCTGAGAAAATGAGGCTTAATTTCTAGCATTGATTTTGTGTACTTCCACACTTTGAGGAGATTGACACTGATAGAGCTGACCGTAGTTTAGACATTCCCCTAAACATTTAGTTAAATGGTAAAATTGTTAGCCCCACTGAACCTGACTGGTATTTTGCTAAGTCCTGCTAAATGTGCTTATGGCCTGGATATTATCCTTTCTCAATTTCTAATGTCTCATGGAGAAGGAGCATGGCTCCCTAAGTTAGGGCATATGGAGCGATTCAATGTGATTCATTTAACTAAAATAGCAATTAATATCTAAAAGAGACTGGATAATAATCACACTTACATCATCACCATTATCATAGCAGATTCCACCTTGAACTCTTATCATTCGCTTAACAAATATTCATGGTCCCCCACCTATGCCCCAGGAACTACTCTAGGTCCTTAACATATAGTTGTGAAAACGACACAGAAGGTGTGAACATATCAAGGCAGCTCCCAGTTAACAGTAGTCATTTCTGAGATTCAAACCTTGTGCGTGATTTTTGGCTAAGGAAACGATTTCCCATTGTTTTAAGTAGGAAAAAATTATAATGCATTTTATTTTGGTCTAAAACCCCAAACCGGATCCCCATGCTCACTAAAAAATAGTAAAGCACTTATAAAGAAGTAAAAACTACCCTTGTTAGAACGAAAAATATTAAAAACAATGCCTCATTACCACACAGTTAATAGGGCCTCTAACAAACAGTTTCATTGTAACAGCAACCGCCCTTCTTGGAAGCATCAGCAACTAGAGTAACATCTAGCATACATACCCTTCCTCAACATGGTGTACAACGTAAAAGTCGACCAGTGATGGTGCTTCCAGCTAATACCAAACCTGTTTTCTCACTACAGACATGGAGACTGAATAAAACACAGTGTGGGACTGTGATCCCTGAGAGGGGGGAACAGACAGGTGAACCTGCAGCCCCTGCCCGCTCTGCGTGGAAGCATTTTCTGAGTTGTGGTGCCAAAAGGAGAGCCCGCATCCAGGACAGAAGACCCATGGAGGCATGGGAGCAGGGATACGAGCACGAGGAGGCTGAGATGGCTCAAATTTGGTGGACAGAGAAGCAAAGAAGAGGGGTCTTCACAAAGGAGTTTCCAGAGTTCTGACAGGAATCCCTTTGAATTTTAACATCCATCTGCGCAATCTCAAGGTGAGATCACAAGAGGCCAGTCGGTGAACAGTAATGGGGAAAAAGCAAGCACCAGGGAAACCGCAAGCGAGTCATGGCCAGAACTCCCCCAAGAATGGGAGGTGTTAGGGTTCTGGGCAGCCAGAATGGAAAGGTCACATGGAATATCAAGTGTGCCCAGTAGCATTTCTATATATTATCAATGGGCAATTAAAAATAATTATTATAGCTTATATGTTGACAGCTTATCTCTTCCATCAGGAATGGAAATTCTTCCAGAAATGTACCAGATTTCTCTTAACATTTCAGAACTGAGTTGCAGATACACTGTCAGCCCAAGAGCTGGACCTACTTTCTCTGCGATCAAAGAATCTCTTCCAAATAAATAATTTATTTTTTTCTTGTATATGTAATATATTCACATTACAAACAATTTTTATAAAATAGTGAGAAAACAGAATCCCAAATAACAAAATTTGGGTCATAATTAAAAAAAAAAAAAAGATGGGGGACTAGAGTTTTAGCAAACACTTTTAGCAAATTGTTTTAGCAAAGAGTTTTAGCAAACAGCTGGAGGAGTTTCTGCTTGAATATCACTCTATGGGATGTCCTGAGTTACACATATCAAAGGCTCTGAGATGTGCTGCAGGATAGAAATATGCTTCACTTTTTTTTTAACTCTCTGCTTCTGACGGTTTTGACACACAACTTTCTTTTTTACATAACAGGTATGCAGTAGAACTTTCTGTGATGCTAGAAACATTTTCTCTCTGTCCAGTATAATCACCACTCACCACATGGAGAACCCTTGACATGTAATTAACTGAGTAAATGAATTCTTACTGTACTTAATTTTAAGAAATTTAAATTTAAATAGTCACATGTGGCTAGCAGCTGCCACATTGGACAGCACAGCTCTAGAACAATGTCTACTGCAAAGATTAGACATTTTCGTAAACCATTGTGTAACGATCATGTTGTTTTGCTTCACCAGATGAAGAAAATCAAGTTTTAAGGGGTAAAAGAACAACTAAGTGAGCACAGAGTCAAGACTTAAAGCCAAATAAACCCAAACAGCTAGTTCTAAACTCTGTGTGTCTCTTCCAGGATTCTCTTCGATCTCCAAGATGCTACAGAAATGAGTATTTGATGATATTATCTGTATTTTTTATTTTTGATAATATGTTTGCTATTTCTCTTTGTACAAATCTGAATTTCATTGTTTTTGTTTTGCTTCTTAAGGAAATCTTTTAATTCTTATAATTATATTCTTATAATTCTTATAATTCCATATAGATCATATATATAGAGAGAGAGAGAAAGAAAGAGATCATTCTTTTCAACTGTACTTTTATACAAGTATTAAGTAGATGTTTCCATTTTATTGATAGAGAAACAGAAACATAAAGAAAAAAGCTTTTGCAGTAAATTCTGTATCCGCTTTCTGTCAAAGACATTGTAAACCTATACAATCAAGACAAGAAATGAGAATAATTTTGGCCATTTATATTATCTGGGTATCTTAAAGGACAAGAGTAAGTATTCGTCTACATGCCCACAAATAGTATTTTTAATTTTTAACAACATTGATTCCCATACAAAATACCAAACCACTTTACAGACATCTAGGCTTAGTTTGTAGTATGGTTTAGTAGTATATACTTAAACATCATATAAAAACTGACGGTAATGCTCATAGGTTCAAGTTTAAGAATTATATTTCCCAGTTTGCACTGTTGTGTATCAAACATGATCTCTAGTGACAGGTTATTTACAGACTGTGTGAAGGTTCCAGTTCACCCAGAGAAGACTCCATTACATCTAACCAATGATGATGGTTATACATGGCTTACAGTTAATAAATAAACTTAATATGCCAAATAGGAAGAGACAAATTAAGCTGTGTTTGATGTAACTTCATCTTTCTAGGATTGCTTTTTAGATTATTATTGGTAAAAAAGTTTTGTTTCATTTTTAAATATTTTTTTTATATTTCTGTTATGCAATAGGCAAATATGTGTATAGGCTATGATGGTTATCCATAGTTTTTAATGAAAACTAATGCAAACATTTAAAAATATTTTACTTAAAGTGTTTTAACTTCTACTCGTCCTATACTCTAATTCTAACTATGTGACAGTTATAAGTGGAGGAAAAAAAATAAATGGAAAATGTCAAATTGCTATAAATGGTTACCTCCAAGGCATAAGATTATATATTTTTTGCCAGTTCTCCAAGTTGTTTATAATGTAATCTTACTACCTCTAGGAAGGAAAATATAAATTGTCACATCAACACTACAATTGAATCTTCAAAAAATAACTCAGAAGAGATATATTCTTTATATAAATATATAAATTGGTTGACCAAGCTTTGATTTGAAGTATTTATAAAAGAGTTAAATTAGAATGGGTTTTACTTTTCAGAAAGGATTTGCATGGCAAAGTGAAGTGAAAACTGTGAGCTAATTATGTGGTAAATTCAATTAGTGTAGTCACCTAATCTAAATTATTCAGGATCATTGTAGCTCTAAAAAAGCAAGGCCACCCTGCCCAGGACCCAGCCATGTGAAAATAGATGGTTAGTAAATCCTGCCAATGGTAATAAACAAAATTGATGATTTCCTTCCCATCTTAGCTGCTTTCTTTTTATGTGTGGGAATATGAAGCATCAGATGATTTCCTCAAGGTTTCTTCTCAAGAAAAACAGACTGAGAAAGCATTCCTATATCTATTGATTTTTTTTTATTTTTATAAACATATATTTTTATCCCCAGGGGTACAGGTCTGTGAATCACCAGGTTTACATACTTCACAGCACTCACCAAAGCACATACCCTCCCCGATGTCCATAATCCCACCCCCTTCTCCCTAACCCCCTCCCCCCAGCAACCCTCAGTTTGTTTTGTGAGATTAAGAGTCACTTATGGTTTGTCTCCCTCCCAATCCCATCTTGTTTCATTTATTCTTCTCCTACCCACTTAAGCCCCCATGTTGCATCACCACTTCCTCATATCAGGGAGATCATATGATAGTTGTCTTTCTCTGCTTGACTTATTTCGCTAAGCATGATACGCTCTAGTTCCATCCATGTTGTCGCAAATGGCAAGATTTCATTTCTTTTGATGGCTGCATAGTATTCCATTGTGTATATATACCACATCTTCTTGATCCATTCATCTGTTGATGGACATCTAGGTTCTTTCCATAGTTTGGCTATTGTGGACATTGCTGCTATAAACATTCGGGTGCATGTGTCCCTTTGGATCACTACATTTGTATCTTTAGGGTAAATACCCAATAGTGCAATTGCTGGGTCATAGGGCAGTTCTATTTTCAACATTTTGAGGAACCTCCATGCTGTTTTCCAGAGTGGTTGCACCAGCTTGCATTCCCACCAACAGTGTAGGAGGGTTCCCCTTTCTCCGCATCCTCGCCAGCATCTGTCATTTCCTGACTTGTTGATTTTAGCCATTCTGACTGGTGTGAGGTGATATCTCATTGTGGTTTTGATTTGTATTTCCCTGATGCCGAGTGATATGGAGCACTTTTTCATGTGTCTGTTGGCCATCTGGATGTCTTCTTTGTAGAAATGTCTGTTCATGTCCTCTGCCCATTTCTTGATTGGATTATTTATTCTTTGGGTGTTGAGTTTGCTAAGTTCTTTATAGATTCTGGACACTAGTCCTTTATCTGATATGTCGTTTGCAAATATCTTCTCCCATTCTGTCAGTTGTCTTTTGATTTTGTTAACTGTTTCCTTTGCTGTGCAAAAGCTTTTGATCTTGATGAAATCCCAATAGTTCATTTTTTCCTTTGCTTCCCTTGCCTTTTGCGTTGTTCCTAGGAAGATGTTGCTGCGGCAGAGGTCGAAGAGGTTGCTGCCCGTGTTCTCCTCAAGGATTTTGATGGATTCCTTTCGCACATTGAGGTCCTTCATCCATTTTGAGTCTATTTTTGTGTGTGGTGTAAGGAAATGGTCCAATTTCATTTTTCTGCATGTGGCTGTCCAATTTTCCCAGCACCATTTATTGAAGAGGCTGTCTTTGATTTTTATACCTGTAACCCACCCACAACTGAATATTCTCAAAATCATATACCATGCGTGGCTGAGACCATAGGTCAAGGGAAATTGGATAAAAAAGGAGACTTGGGGCACCTGGGTGGCTCAGTGAGTTAAGCCTCCGCCTTCCGCTCAGGTCATGATCCCAACGTCCTTGGATCGAGTCCCACATCGGGCTCTCTGCTCAACGGGGAGTCTGCTTCCTCCTCTCTCTCTGCCTGCCTACTTGTGATCTCTCTCTGTGTGTGAAATAAATAAAATCTTTAAAAAGAAAAAAAAAAAAGGAGATTTTACATCCTGTTTGAAGTTGAAACTATTGAGGCAGGAAAATGCATAGGCCAGGACCTATTTATGCTTTGCTTCAGGAACAGGTGCCTTATATAAACGTGGAATCAGTTCTGTACCATACTCCTGGAACAACCTGGGATTGAAAAGAGAAGGGGCACTACTATCTAGGACCTGAGCATAAATATCTAAGCTGCTAATCTTAACTTTCTCCTTTCCCTTGTAGAGAACAATGTCGGTGTCATTTGGGAAATAGAAACTCTGTCTCCCTTGTGATTAGATTGGAAGATCTAGATAACCCAGGATAACCTCCCTGTCTCAAGATCATCGATCACATCTTCCACGTGCCTTTTGGTACAAAAAGTAATATTTAAAGGTTCCAGGGATCAAAACCTGGATATCTTTGGGGCCCATTATGGAATTTACCACACGCATGTTAATGGTTCTATTGGCGCTGGTAATGAGGACAGCAATGATGTTATTGTGGGCGTTGACAAGTTCCATGGTGTTTGTACAAATGGTGCTAGTGGAGGTGATGCTGATGTTGGCAAAGGCAATAGTAGGGTTCCGTAAGCAGAAAGACGAGACTGGGGACATTAGGGAAGCAGGTGCCACTCATCACATGCACAGCACATCACAGTGCAGAGCATGACCTCAAAGAAAAGACCAGACCCGTGTCCTCACTGGACTAACTACGGATTGGCCTTCAACATGACCTTCAACACGACAGCTAGTAGAGCAGTCTAGAGGAGGAGCTGAGATAGTGAGAGAGAAAGTCCCATCCTTAGGGGTGAAGATCTTTCTCCCAAGAGAATTTGTCAGTATGACTGCCTCTGCTCCAAGGTCTGGAGGCTCTTGTGCACTCTTCTGAACATAACGCTTCCCCTCTGCCCATAAGACAATAGTAGGCATCCAGTAGCCAGGCCCGTGATCTGGCAATTAACTTCCCCAGTTCCCTGGTGAGATCACAATTCACGCACAGGCTGCCAGTAGGAGAGAGACCAGCTCTGGTTCCTACAGATCATTGTTTTGAAACCCACTGCTTCTTGGTATGTTGGCCTCTTATGAATGCCCCCTAGCTCTACTTCCCAGTGGACTAACATTTCACTGAGAAAAGTTTGATCAGTTACCTCTAAACATCTTGCAGGTAGAGGCTCTCACCCCTCCCTTGTTGCAGCAGGCTCAGCAGCCTGTCCTGAGAAGTCTGAGTTTATGAGACATCTATTATAACTGACATATTGTTGCAGTGGGGGTGAATAGATGCATTAGACAGATGATCTTAATTGGCTTTCTTCCAAAAGAATTTTTTTTAAGAGACAGCTGAAATTCATTCACATTTACAATTAGTAAAACTTTCTTTCATTATTGAAATGCTTGCTGAAACAGCAGCCACATCAGGGTGACAAATCCCGTTATCATGCTTTCCGAGATTGTCTCCCCCAAAGACGCCTATTGAGAGCATTGTCTGGGTTTGTGTATGAGGCTGACAATCAAGCTCTAGGCAGGGGTGGGGGGTTGTGCTGTGCAGCCTGCTCCAAAGTGCTTTTGTGTGTGTTTGTGGTTGTTCAGTAGAGAGATCTGAGGTTCTGGAAAAATCTGAGGACGCACTATGCGTGCTAACAAGATCAGTCATCGAGCATTAGTGGGATTCTCATGCTTCGCGCCTTTAGTTTTCCATTTTCTTGTATTTGTCTCTGTGAGCAATGGCAGGTGCTGTTTGCTTGTCAGTCTCTTACTGGGGAAAATGAGAGTGGAGAGAGATCATTTTTTTTAAGTGAGCAGTTAACAGCTGAACTCACATGGCTGACAATAGAATCCTGATGAAGGGCCCACAGAAAAGAGTGTAAAGATTATCCCTTAAGAGTCTCATGGAATGAATTTCCACTTGCTCTGGGCCTAGCATTCCTTTTTGGCTGGGGGAAGGAGACTGGACAGGCCATGCTGCTCTGGCTCCGAAAGACCGGAGTGTTGGTCAGACTTACAAGTATTTCTTTCTGTGGGACAAAGAAGAAAGAGGTAAGATCTTCAAAAGTTGAGTGGAAGGAGGGAAGGGAAAGAAAAGCGGAGAGGGGAGAGGAGTCAATGAAGCAGGGCTGATCATCGCTGTTTCATTTCTCATGGGACTTGAGACTCATGTTCCTTCTCCAGATGAACGGCCTGAGGGATGCTGTTTAAATCCCTCTGTTGATATATCAAATGGTCCAACACGCACCATGTTGTTTTCTCCCATATTCATCCTGAATGCTGACGGTTTCTTCCTCTTTTGCCAACTCATCTACAAGCATGTTGACTAACATGTTCTGGGCCCATGGAGAGCTGTTCCTTGTTCTCTGGAGAGCTACCCTTAATTCTAGAACCATGATTCCAGCCCACTGATGCTTGCTGTCCTGATAACCAGCCTTACCCTGAATGGAAAAGGGCCATGTGCCTGGTGTCATGGTTTTGCTAGGGCATATCAGGGCAGATACACAAGACAAGGTTGAGAGATGAAGCAATACATAATGTTGCTTGAAAGAGATGAATGGAATTGTGAAATTCGGAGATCCCCTGCCCACAGCCTCCTGCCCAGTGCATCCAATGAGGTATGAACTCACATGGTATGGTCACTGATACCTTTTCAAGGTTTTCATGCTTCCCCTTGCTACATGCTAAACTTGATTATAATCAAGAAATTAAGAATGTTCCTAAATCCTAAGCACCATGAGGGAACAAACAAGCTCTGTCACGATCACCTCTGTAGCTCCAAGTCAACATGTTCCTAACACATGTATTAACTTGAGAAAAATCCCAGCCACCACATGGAGTAATGACAAAGAGACTGGCCTCCAGTCTCTTCCTGGGCCCTTATTATTACCTGAAATTCCTTTATTTGTTCTTGGACCCTGGTCCAACCTATCAATATCCCTTTTAATAGTTGATATTATCTACTTGTCAGCTTGGCTAGTCAATGGTCGAACACCAGAATAGGTGTTGTGGTAAAGGTATTTTTTAGATGTAATTAACTGTTTAATCAGTAGGCTTTGAGTAAAGCAGATTATCCTCCTTGATGTGGGTGGGCCTCATCTGAGGTCTCCCAAGGAAGAAGAAATACTGCCTTCAGACTTCAGACTGCAACATGACTCGCCCATCCATCTCCAGCCTGCCAATCTGACCTGGGGACTTTGGACACGTCATTCCTCACAGTTGCCTGAGCCAACTTCTTAAGGTAAAACTCTCTTTCTCTCTCTCTCTCTCTCTCTCTCTCTCTATATATATATATATATATATATATATATATATATCCATCTTATTGGTTCTGTTCCTCTAGAGCATACTGACTAATATATCACTCAGCAACTATTAAAAAAATCTGTTATTCTCCTCAACTGCTTTCTCAGTCACCAACTCTCTCACTTTCATGTATCTTGTTTGGTGCTTCCAGAAAGTTTTGGCAATCTAGCCTGACCTGATTCAACTATCCTACATCCTGTTTCTGATGACCTCATACCCAGGTAAGATCTTTCTTTGACATTAAAGAAAAATATCTTAACCACAATTCTACATCTGTGATGAAGACCAAAATGGTTTACCAAGGTGGAGATGGCTTGTGTATCCCTTGAAACTGTTTATACAGGAACTTTCTTTCTACTGCAAAAACCTTATTCTCACACCAGTGGTTACCATTCTTCACTCATGAATTTAGGGATCAGAACAACAGGAGCTATTCTTCAAATTGAATGTTAGGCATTACACACCTGAACACTCACTGGGCATTCCTTCTGACCTGGAATTCTCTACTGACCACAAGCTTCCCAACCCCCCAGTTTGATGCCATTTTCTCAGGGTTTTCTCCCAAATACCTTCTCAGATCCTGAGCACCAGCCCTCCTTGGTATATCTTTCTAACTCTCCTCTCCAGAAATGCCTCTTCCAGAAACTCTGCATTCCTCCTTCTCTCTCTATATGATGCAGAATACTTCCACTCTAACTTGGTTTAATCATGGAATAGCAGTCCTCAAAGTGTGGTCTGGGGACATGTAGGGTCACTATGACCTTTTTAAGGGGTCATCTGTAAGGGAAAAACTATTTTCGTAATGTAATTAAGAAATTATTTGCCATTCTCACTGTTATCTTTTTGGTAGCATATATTGAGTTTTCTAGAAGATGCATGACAGGAGATATTGCAATAGACTAATGCAGAGTTCGGTATAGGAATCCAGCTGTCTTCCATTAGGAGAGACTCTAGAGAGATTTGCAAAAAGGTAAAACACTTCTCAGTAATGTTTTTGAAAACATTATTTTTCATAAAAATATGTCATTCTGTTAACATTTGGTTTAATGTTATTTTTAAATAAATTTTAAAAACACATATTTCTTAAATTTCTGTTTCAATTTCAATTTGCTAAATACATATACTTATAACTCATATAAACAGAAACTCTTTGGAGTCTTTAGCAATTTTTTAAGGATATAAAGGGATCCTAGGACCACAAAGTTTGAGAACCACCCAGGCCATGCTGTAGCAGACTTCTATCTTTTCATATCAAGAGGCCATCAAGGCATTTTCTTTTTGAAAATTTAATTCTTCTGATGTGAATTATGGAATTTCCTAGCATTAATAGAAAATTTATTTATTTCTCTCTTTTTTGTTCAGCTGAAGGCCAAATAAGCTATATCTCTACCTGTATTTTACTCCTTCCCTCAAGGCTTTCACTAGTAGGGAACCTCACTCCTGTCAACTCTTGTAGCTACTATTTAGTTTCATGATTATCCTCAAATACTTTATTTTCTCTTCTTAAACTGTTCCTCATTTGAACCCATTCCCTTCAGTCTATAAATGGGCATGAGTTCATCTTATTTAAAAACATATGTGCATTTTATATATTTGTATTTCACTTATACATATATCATTTAGTTTCTGTAAAATGCACATAACTTAATTACAAATACAAGTGTACATCAGACATCTACGTATATCTTGATTTGAGTACCAACTATCTCTTTACCTTTCTTTTTTTTTAAAAAAAGATTTTATTTATTTATTTGACAGAGATCACAAGTAGGCAGAGAGGCAGGCAGAGAGAGAGGAGGAAGCAGGCTCCCTGCTGAGCAGAGAGCCTGATGCGAGGCTCCATCCCAGGACCCTGGGATCATGACCTGAGCCGAAAGCAGAGGCTTAACCCACTGAGCCACCCAGGTGCCCCTCTACTTCTCTTTTTAGCTAAGTTCTTGTGAAAAGAATCAAAGCTTTTTCTGTGTTTCTATTTCCTCACTCTTTGGTTCCTTTGAACTAACATCTGACTAGACACTTCCATAGCAACGATTTCGGTAATGGTCACTTGTGACTTCTAAAATACAAAATCTAACAGACACCATGTAGCCCTCATCAAAGATGAATTTCTTGCAGTACTTTACACCACTAATCACTCTCTCTACCTTTGTCTTGTATGGCCTGTTGTTCCTGGGCTCACTTCCTCTCTGAACATTCTTACCCACTCTCCATTTTAGTTTCCTCTCCATACCTAAAGCCCCGAAATGTTACTTGTCAAGATTTTCCAGAGTTCTGTCCATATACTGGTTAGATGTGAAAAACAAACAAGAGGACCTAAAGGAGCCTGCCAAATTTCTGACTTGGTCAGTGGCTGGTACCACCACTTGAAACAGAGAACGTGTTCGAGAAAAGTATGTTTGGGAGGGGAAGCAGGCAGAGGAGACAGAGAAGGATGATCCTAGTAGGAAAAAGATTGAAAGGTACAGACACACATCATCTCTAAGCTTTCTTTCTTTTCTAAAAGCCAAGGCTGTGGAACCATTCTTGAACAAGTTGCAGATCATGGACCGATACAGTGGAGAATATGATTATGGGAGCATATAAGGCTAGCTGCATGGCCATTTTCCAGAAATGCTTTAGGGAAAAAAAAAAAAAACAACAACACCTTAAACTAAGTGCACTAAGTGACCTCAAAATCCCTTCAATACTTAGATTTTATGGTTCTCTGAGTATTATGACAGCATTAACCACAGGACCAAAGCCAAACAAACTAAGGCAGACCTACTGAAAATCAGGGGAGGAATCACAAAAATAATGCATTTCCTCCTTGTTCTGAGGAACTAGGAACACGTTGTGCAAATCATATAAAACACTTTGGAAGGGCATTCCATCTACAACCCAAAGAATTTCTTCTTGACTGACATTTTAGGAAGCAGAGAACGGTCTTCTAAATTTTTCTCCTTCCCACCTGATGATGAGTATATCCATTTATTCATCTCAGTGCCTTTTATTGTTTCCATCTGAGTAGATATGCTTCAAGGTTAAACCTGACATTAACACTTGACCAGTGACTGGTAATGGCTGACACGAGAAGATGGATGGAATGATCCCTGGTGTTGTCAAGCAGATTTCTCATAATCTGCTATTAATATTGTCGCCCTTCTCTAGGACCCTGGGCATACAAAAAGAAGTGTTCTCTGATGCATCACTCTAACTGCCCACTGAAGGAGGGATCTTGACCTTTGAGGGCAGCATTCATTGTTGCTTTCTTCTAAGAATAAGCACAGGGTCTCCCAGACCCTTCAGCTAGGGAACACCCAGGTCATAAGCCAGAGTGTCCTAGAGTATTTCTGATTTTCAGATATGAGAGATTTAAATTTCGGGTTTAAATAAATGAGCAAATACAGGGAGAAGAGTGAGTATGTGGAAGACTAATCGTAATGAAAGGGAAAAAAATGAGAAGGAGGAGGACACAGAGTGGGAGGAGGAAGAAGAAATAGAAGAAGCATTTATTAAATGCCTAGGACCAAGGCATTTATTGCACAGAACCCTGTGAGGTGCATATTTATTGTCTCACGGTTACAGGTGAGGGAACTGAAGGTTAAGGAGCCTGCTGGTCTGACCAGGTGTACACAGATACTGTTGTCTGACAGCACACTGCATTCAGGTTGAGAAAATCAGCAGGGCAAGAAGGTGGGGGCTGAGGAGTTCACAGAAATTCAGAAAAAATACTGGAGGGCCTTGCATCCCTGGTGCTTGAACCTTGTACAACTGCTCATGTCCATTTCTAAATTCCCACAGCCCCCAAATATTGGGAAACTATCACCCAAATCTCCTGCTCTCTGAGTCAGATTCTAGCAAGTAGAAGAGTATTTGCATGCATCAAAACAAATTAGTTAAGCATATCCCAAAATTATAACTCATCCAGAAGGTTCTTACTGGCTAGGGGAAAAAAAAAATAGATGCCTTTATCAAGATCTACTTTGGAAATAACAAGTCATAAAATGCAAGAAAATGCTACAAATAACTCAAATTTTTAAAGATATTTCTTTTCCCTGTGATTTTTATAGATCCACAGTGTTGTCTCTGTTCAGATAGAATGAATGGATCTCACAATATTGGAGCTTCCACCTGAAGAATATAAGTTAGAATCAGGAGTTGGGTATCTTCTGTGCCCATTATCACTTTGACCTTGATTATGACTATGGCTGCTATGATCCTGAAACTTTACAATGTGTCGTACGTGACAGTTCATGAAGTGCCATATCATGTACCATCTCATTTAATTCTGAAAACTACCCTCTATTGTTATTTTCCCTTCACAGGTGAAGCTCTGGAAATGGATGTGACCCAAGTCACATCTACAATAAGCTGAGATTCCAACCTAGGTCTTCTGCTTCTACTGTATTATATTTGTGACCATGTTTGGGACAGTTCATAGCATATTTATTCCCTGATGATGAAACTATTTACATAAGTATCTTCACCTGAAGTCACTGAGGTAAAACTTAATCTCATCCTCATGGTGACTGCAAAAAGTTTAAGTTGAAACTAGATTTTCTTTCCTTGTTCATGACTTGACTTTTTGGAATTTGCCAGAAACTCTTGGCTATAAAGAACAATACTTTTTTTTTTTAATATGTAAAGGAAAATACTAATTGCTCTTCTAATTTGCCTGCGGAATGTCTGGGTTAGGTAAAGAATGTCAGAAGGCAGAGCACATGTAATCTGTTATTGTGCGTCTTCATGCATCTGAAGTCTGAGAGGCAGCTTGACCACCAAAAGCCAAATCCAGAAAGTTTATCTTGAATCGCACTCTGGCCTCTGACCTGTCTCTCCACATGACCATGTATGTGTATGCAAATGAGAAGTATGCAGATGCACATATATTTATATCTATACACATACGTATTTGTATATACATAGTAATATGTAAATATAGATGCCACTTCCTAAATACCAAAACAGGCAGTCTGCATGAGTTCTGTTACTATGTAGAGTGTGAGAAGCATAACAGATCGCCCTGCGAAATGTCATACATGCCGTACACAAGACAAAATTAACACCACTCCCTCACTGGGCCTATTAAAAAGTGGGAGAATGAAATGAATGAAAACCATCCACTGCAAATCAAACGTCATATTGGTTTACTTGTTTCCAGAAGTTTTCATTGTTCTGACAGAGCATGCAAACCATTTTAACCACTCCAGTCACTACTTGTGGCTCGTGTTCATGTGTCTGTGCTTACAAAACACCTGCTTTCTCAGCTGAGCCTCCCCTCTCTTTGCATTTGACCTTCACTGGCTTTCAAGCTACGGGCTCATCACCAGCCTCCCGTCAGAAGAAAGATGGGGGCCAACCCCGTGTGGCAGCCCCTCTCACGTCCCTCCAAGCCAAGTTAACCTCGCTGTGCTTCCCTCTTTGGGTGTACCTTCTAAATACCCCACCTAGGACTGGAGAGTTTGGAGAATACAGGAACCTTCTGCTTGCCTGGAGGGCTTTAAACAGTGCCCGAGTTTACATGTCCCAGAAGCATGCCAGTTGGGGACTGACAGGTAGAGAAGTATGAAAGCTCTTGCCAGACTTGGGACAAACTCCAAAGTGGCATTTAGACTTCACAACCCCCTGTGGGGTCAGGCCCACACTGGACTTTGACTGGACTCCTACTTTCATTTAGCTTCCTGCCCTTCCTAGTCCCGCTTCTTCCCTCTTCTTTCCAGGCTCTGCTGGGAGCACATTCTTTCTTTCTTTTTTTTTTTTTTTTAAAGATTTTATTTATTTACTTGAAAGACAGAGATCACAAGTAGGCAGAGGCAGGGAGAGAGAAAGGAAGGGAAGCAGACTCCCTGCAGAGCAGAGAGCCCGATGCAGGGCTCGATCCCAGGACTCTGGGATCACGACCTGAGCCGAAGGCAGAAGCCTTAACCCACTGAGCCACCCAGGCGTCCCGGAAGCACATTCTTAAGTTACTGGCACAGGGTCTGCAGCTGGGGAACCCAATCCCCTCTGTAACCCTGGAATGTGCTCGGCTTCCCACCGCCAGCCTGCCCACCCATCTGGCGGCTTCTCAGCCTTCCTCCTCCCCTCCTTCCTCCCTTTTCTTCTTCTTCTTCTTTTCACTCCCCCTCCTTCCTCTCTCCCCCCTCCCTCTCTCCTTTGTAGTTTCTCATCCTAATTCCTTTGACCAATAAACTTCTGACATAGAAATTGATGAATTTATGGAGCACTCACTTATCAAGTATTGTTCTAAGTGCTTTGCATGTATTAACTCATTCAATCCTCCCAACAACCTTAGATATAGGTACTGTTATTGTCCTCATTTTATAAGGAAAGGAAATTGAGGCAGAGAAGTTAAGTAACTTGTTTAAGGAACTTTGGTGTCAGAGTCTGCTTATCATCTTCGAGAAACAGACTTGACTTTCAGAGTCTCAGATCTGAGTCTTTCACAAATGGTAAGAGTTTAGAAAAGCTTCCATTCTGCTTTAAAAAGCTTACTTAAGAAAGTAAGAAAGCTTACTTTCTCTCCCTCTTACACTCTCTCTGTAAAATGGGGTTTCCTTGCTGCGTGTTTTCACAAACTAACCAAAGACATTTGTAAATAAATTCTACATGTATTAATTTACTAAACTCTTACTTGAAGAAAAGTTAAATGTAGCCACAACTCTTGTCAGATATTAAGCTATCCCTTTACTAAAGCAAATATGATGATTTGGCAAACATCCATTATTATTGCTTTTTAAATTGTTGCCAAAATATTACACAGGATTCAATTTCCAAATTGTTCAGAGAGTGCCTAAGCGTTGAAATAATGAGTCCATTGCCCCAGTTGCTGCTTTTTGCCTTATGTTTGCCCTTCTGGTTTTGGTAATGGAGAAAAAGTGGGATAATTTTATAATCAAATTTCTTCATTCCAAACTTTGTTACAAACTTACAAACAGTAATTGTAGTGTTTACTGCTTCGCTGTGTCTTGGGGAGGTCAATCTCAGTGCGCCACCTTCCTTGTAGTAAACATTGAAGGGCAGAAAAATGAAGCCTTTCTAGAAAGTATTTCATCACCTAAGTATTTTCCCTTTTTGGTAACATTATGTGACACTTAATGTGTGCCAGGTATTGTTCTAAATGTTTTATGTTGGTTAAGTCAATCGGCCCTTATAAATCCTATGAGTAAGTTATTATTATCTTTATTTTATAAACATGAAAACTGACAGAGGGAAAGATGAAGCACCTTTCCTAAAATAGCAGAATGAGTGATTGCTGACAATCAAAAGAGGATAGGACCCCAAGATGTGACTGCAGGGCGCAGGGTCCCACCAACCCATGGTCCTGCCTCGTAGCCAGTCAGATGGAAATGGAGGACGGCTTGACAACATTTATAAAGATGAATTCTGTAGAGCTATTTTTGCTTATGAATGTGAGGGAAATACCACACAAGGTCACTCTGAGGAAGGATTTTAGTTATACTTCTTGGAAAAGATGATGTTACTTGAGTTCTGTAGAAATGAGGACAAGAGCAAACAATTTCTTTCAGGTCTCATGAGTCTATATTAATAAAACCCAAAGTCAAGGTACTTGATACGTTAATATGAAATAAATATTGGGGTAGGTGTGGATTGGGGATAACCATCCAGGGACATATAATTCCAATGGGAACATATTTTGGTGGAAGCCAGTCATTAGACAGGGACCATGGTGTCCAGCGATTCATATGTGATCCAACACATAGGGGGAAGTCTGGGCTGGTGCATGATTCTGGGCAAGTTTCATAACTTTTTTACCTTAGACTCTTTCTCTACACGTAGAGCGATTTAGACAAAAAGTTACCCGATCTTATTCGTCTGCAAATCTTTGGTGATTAAAGACTGTGGGGTTGTTTTGTTTCTGGTTTTGAGTGGAAAGAAGCACCAGGACTCCCAGTTTCATTAGTTAAATGATATTGGCTCATGCTTTGGACAGCCAGCCTTGTGAATTCTGATGTCGCCTCCCCAATATCTACGCAGGCAGTCCTTGTGATCCATCAATCTATAAATCAGGAGACAGGTTCTACTGGTACATTAAATTACAGGGTGCCTTGGAGCAAAATACCTACTGTTTGTCAGCCCTGCCACCTGCCACCGGTGTCTGTGGGCTTATAACTTCCAAATGAGCTGCGGTGGGGGGCAGGAACACCAGAGGAAAGAAAGGAAGCAATGGTAACGGAACCGACACTGGACAAGGAAGCGTGGTTGCACTTGGCTAATGACATGGAAGCGTCACGAGTGTTTTCTCTGCATTGGAAGTTGGCCGTCTGTTAGTTATCTACCTGTTAGTTTTAATTCATGCAGTGATGGGAAAACAAAATGGTCTTTCATTCTGCATGATGTTAACCCATTTTGGGGGTGGGGGGATGGGATAGAGATTCACACTAAACACTACACAACGGTTTCTATCCTACAAAAGAGAAAATTGGCTGTAGATGTGTAAAGAGGCACTTTATACCTGCCACCAGTTACCAGTGCGACTGCTCTGTGCCAGACATTCTTCAAGATGCAGGGGCTCCAACAGGGGAAAAAGGACAATGCCCCTGTCCTCATGGAGTTTACATTCCAGGGAGAGAAGCAGACAAGCAAACGAGTGAAAAAGATGAACTGACCTAGGGACAGTGCTATGAGCAATTAAAGCGCAGAGAAGGATAGGAGAGGGAGTGCCACGACTTCCCTAGGATGGCCTGGGAAGTCTTTTAGGAGGTGGTGCTGGAGCAAAGATGTGAGTGCTGCCTGCCAGCTGTGCAGGAGGTGGTGCTGGAGCAAAGATGTGAGTGCTGCCAGCTGTGCAAAGGCCTGGGGGCAGAGTCCTTCAGGAAGAGGGACCAACAGATGGTCCCCTCCATAGGAAATGTAACGTCAATAGAAGGGTCCTATGCACTGACGGGTAGGAAACGAGCAGAGAAATAGGCCGGGACAAATGTATGGAGAACCTCTTGTGTGTGAGGAAGGATTTCGAGTTTTATTCAAAATGAAATGAGAAGCAGTGAGTTTTGAGCAGGAAAATGACATGATCTGAGATGTATTTTAAGAGTCAGTTGGCTGTACGTCAAACAGACTATGTGAGCAACAACGGAAGCCAGGAAACCAGCCGTGGGTACCATGGTCTGGGTCAGAGATGCTGCTGGCTCCTACTTGAACGGTAGTAGAGTGAGAATATATTTTTCCAAATATGGTTTTTTTTTTTGGGGGGGGGGTTGACTTGCTGTTGCATTGGATGGGAGATTGCAAGAAAAAGAGGTAGCAAGAATGAGTCCTGGATTTGGGCTTGAGAGAATGGTTTGATGATAGTGAGACTAATTTAGTTTAAAAAAAAAAAAAACTGGGGAAAAATCAAGATGAAAAACTCAAGAGTCCCATAATGGACTTGTTTAGTTTGAAATATGCAGACCTAAAAGTGAGGATATTAAGCAGGCAATCGAATACATGAGTCTGGTGCCTCAAGAAAAGGTCAGGGTAGAAGCAAAAACTGGGATTGCTTTGTGTTCTATGATGTTTAAAACTGGGGGATTCAATGAAATACATTCTCTACAAAAAGAAGGTAGACAGAGCAGTGGATAGGACTGTGAATCAAGCCCTGGAGGCATCCACAATGTCATGTCCGGAGGAAGAGGAAGAATGAGAAGATGGGTGATGTCTCAGGGTTCCAGAGAAGAATATATTCCAAAAAAGAAAGGGGAATCCCTGCAGTCAAGAACAAGCTGCTGGGGCGCCTGCGTGGCTCCGTGGGTTAAGCCGCTGCCTTCCGCTCAGGTCATGATCTCAGGGTCCTGAGCTCTCTGCTCAGCAGGGAACCTGCTTCCCTCTCTCTCTCTGCCTGCCTGTCCGTCTACTTGTGATCCCTCTCTGTCAAATAAATAAATAAAATCTTTAAAAAAAAAAAAAAAAAAAACAAGCGCTGATTTGCCAGCTAACACCCAGGAGGGAACGGATTCCTGGATTTGGTGAGATGAGAGCCCTAAGTGAAGCTGTGGGAACAAAATCTGATCGGGCTAGAGAGGACAGGAGGGAAAGACATAATACAGACAAGTCATCTTCTCTAAAGATGTTTGCTTTAAAGGGGCACCAAAAACATCAGGGCATTCATCCAAGGTAAATATGGACTCTAGTACAGTTACTTTTTATTTATACATTGATCTGAGGAATGCGCAAGGATACTTCTGTCATTCTGTTTTGAGAAGTGGAAATGCAGTTTAGGTGGACACAGACAGGAAATAGCGACTGCAAACGCACCAGTCCTCGTTTTCACCAAGATTCTCATTTGTTAGTGGTACAAAATTGCCACTACTCAGACTTTTCTTCTCTAGTCTTCCAAATCCTCACCATGTTTTAGGTTTTAGACCTTTTGGGGGGGAGGAGGAGGGGAATATGCTGATAAATTCAGTCTTTTTCTTAAAAACTTTAGTCACTAAGGCACTTAAAATTCCTCATTTCTGCATAAGTCTAAATTCTAAGTCCATACAACCTCAGACAAGGAATTATTCCAACACACTCCTCAAATGCCTGCAGATAGAATGGTTCTCCCTCCAAACTCTGTTTTTTTTTTTTTGGTGTTCTGGCTTCTTTTAGGGTCAAAGGTATCTTGCTCAACTATCCAAGAGAAGGGACTTACAAAGCCAATGCCATTTGTCAGGCAAAAAAGCAACTTCCAGATTTGTCGGAGATGAACAAAATAAGAGCTCTGTGAATGTGTCCTGTATAATTCCATTGATTTCACTTCTCTCCTTGGACTGACTGCCCAAAATTTCTCCTTCTAAGCATTCCATACTTATTACCATGAGGGCCACGGCAGCGGATAAGCAGATAAAAGATTTTGTAATCTGGTTTCTCGATTGTTGTGATAGCCACTGACTTTTCTTTTTTCTTTCAAAAACAATTTCACAGTCGACAGCTATTAGAAAAATACATTGCCCACCCTCCTCCGAGTCCTCAAAAGAGGCAGATTCACCTCGAAGTTGGGGCCAACCATCAACCAGCCAGCCAAGCATCCTCAGTTTTATTTAGAACCTCTAGCTTTTCTCCCAGATTGTTTCCAGAAGCCGCCTGGCTCCCAACCCTTTGGCTTCGTTTCCCTATTCTGGGGATGTACTCAAGCTGAGCTTAGTGGGTTTGCCTCGTTTCGAGCCTCATCCGTACTTGGCTTATGCGTACCTTCTGGACTTTTCCTGTTTCTGAGCATTTTCCTGAAGACTGCTTTCAACCTAAATTAGAGAACAAGGCTATACAGTCCGGATACCCTTCAGCATTTGCTAATTTTCTTCAAGAATGAAGAAATCTGGGCTTTATCTATGAGTGCTCTTACAATACATAAATTCAGAGAAAGGGAATTTTTTGAAGGTTGGAGTGTCTGGAGAGGACAATAAAGCTGGCAGATGTTTTAAAAAAGGTTTTTAATTTATTTTACAGAAAGAAAGAGAGCAAGCAGGAGGGTGGATATGGGGAGGTGGGGAGAGAGAAAATCCTCAAGCAAAACCCACTGAACCTGGAGCCCAATCCCAGGACCCTGAGATCATGTCCTGAGCCGAAATCAAGAGTCGGCAGCCCAACCAACTAAGCCACCCAGGTGCTAAACTGGCAGACTTTTTTTTTTTAAATCAACTGACCTATCTATGACAACAGATTATCAGACAAAGGTTGGAAATTTGTATTTAGCTTATGAAACAATAGTTAACTTAATAAGAGCACACTAAGTTCTTCCTGTTCTTTAGTCAAATGTTCACAATTCTGCAACATAAGTGTTCTCATTATTTCCATTTTACAAGATAACTGAGGCTCAGAAACCGAAATGCCTTGCCCAGAGTCACATAGCTGGAAAGTGCCAGAACAAGACTCAAAGTATTCTGAAGCAAGGTCTCCTGTCCACTGCATCCTACTGCCATGAAAGGCTTCCACCATCCCAGCCCCGGCACATTTTAAACTGAGGGCCCCACAGATCTACCTCAAGAACTGCAGCCCCACATGCTGACATCAGCAATGCAAGAGGACCTTAGGTAAAATCTCCAGGAAAAAAGACTGAGCTGGAGTTCCTATAAGGTTGTGATTTATTTAATGTTTTAAAATATTTAAAAAAAATTTTTTTAAGATTATTTATTTATTTGAGATAGAAAGAGAGTGAGAGAGAGCATGAGAGGGGAGAAGGTCAGTGGGAGAAGCAGACTCCCCATGGAGCTGGGAGCCTGATGCAGGACTTGATCCCAGGACTCTGGGATCATGACCTGAGCTGAAGGCAGGGGTTAACGAAGTAAACCACCTAGGTACCCCAATATTTTAAAATATTTAAAAGTAGTTTTTGATAAATTTATTTTTGTGACCTGGTACCTACCAGAGAATCACACCACCATTAGAAGACTCGTAGCTTTGATTGACAAAAGGAAAGATCTGTGTAGATTTCAGGCTGTTGCTCTATCCCACGCTTAATTTAAATTGCAACCAAAAACAGATCTATCAATTGCCTTGATTATTAGATCCATTTCCTTCTCTTTCCAATGTAGTGTTTGGCCAGGGCACGGAATCATTTAGCAGATATTAGAAAGTGTTGGGGAATGAATGGTTTTGAGGTATTAGGGTACCAATGAATCTCCTTTCCCCAAGGTCATGGCTTTGATTTGACACTGGAATTGTAGCTTTTATAAGGGCAATTAGGTCTTCTTTCCCTTCAAGAATGATTACCATCTTCACCAAAAGCATTTGTCCAAGACTTCTTTTCAGGTTCTATTCAGCATGTTCAATTAAGACTTTTTCATAGGTTTTTATTCATTTTCAAAATATAGCTTGTTACAAACACTTGAAAGACACAGGAAAATGGAAGAAAAAATATCATTCCAAATCCCGTGATTCATTTGACATGTTACTGGACTTCATTTCCATATATCAGGGAATCACAACCAAAACTTGTGCAAGATTGGATTTTATAAATTGTAAAGAAAATAATGATGTAGGGATAAATATATGTAGGGATAAAAATAATGATGTAGGGATAAATATAATTTTGTATGACTTCTTTTCACTCAACATGACATCATGATTATCTTTCCACTGCCCTATGTCATTTAAATATTCTTTACAATCATGATTTTTAATAGCTATGTTTTTCTTTTTTTAATAATGTTTTCTGATCTAGTATGCATGGTTATGGGGCACACATTGATTTTTATTTATAGTTTATATATCTAGCATCATTGTGGGACTCTTACCTGTTTTAATAGTTTGTAGATCCTCTTAGTTTTTCTGTGTAGGCCATCATATCATGTGTGAACGTTTTATTTCTTATATTCTAGTTCTTGTATATTTCATTCCTCTTCCTTATTTTATCATGTTGGAAAAAAGTTCTAGTACAGTGTTGATGCATACA
The DNA here is from genome assembly GCF_022355385.1 of Mustela nigripes. NCBI lineage: Eukaryota > Metazoa > Chordata > Mammalia > Carnivora > Mustelidae > Mustela > Mustela nigripes. Next base: position 155,136,119 of record NC_081559.1, read on the forward strand.
CTAATGATACTAACAGGTGTCATATTTCATTTTCAACATGAATGTGGTTGTTTTTCCATCTTTAGTCACTTCATGTTGTAGACTATATATGTGTGTGTGAATCTATAATATAGATATCTGTAATATCTATATTATATATCTATATTATATATTATATATTATAATATCTATATCATATATCTATATTATATATTATATATTATAATATCTATATTATATATCTATATTATATATCTATAATATAGATATCTATATTATAGATACACACATATATAGATATAGATCTATATATGTATTATATGTATATATCTAATATATATATATAATATATGTAATGATTATTTTATAAATATATAAATAATTATATATTATATTATAAATATATAATAAATAAATATTATGTTAATAATTTGATATAATATTATATATTATATATAGATAGATATGTATATATCTATATGTGTGTGTGTATCTATAATATAGATACACACACACACACACACACACATCTTGATTTGATTCCCTTAAATTATGATTTTGGCATTAAAAGCCAAGTTCTGACAATGTATGCTTCAGTTTTCCCAGCTGGGAACCAGAGTCAAAAATAGCACCCACTATCCCCTTCCTAAGGTTTTTGCTAGTATTAATAACACAATACACATAAAGTGTTCATATCATATTAAATATTCTATTTGAATGCAGGTTATTGCCTTTATCATGGTAAATAAGGTTAGTTTATAAATTTCCTTCCTCGTATCGTCTGGATTTGGTATCAAGGCTATACAAACATCATAAAAAGAGTTCCCAGCTTTTTTGTTTACAGAAACACTTTGTACAAGATATAAGCTATTTATTCTTTTGAAGAAAACTCACCTGTAAAGTCATCTGCCTCTGGTATTTCTTTCATGGTAGGTTTTTGATTATTGGTATAAACTCCCTAGTGTATTCACATTTTCCAGTATTTCCTGAGTTCACTTTGGCAATTGTTACAATTTTTATGAAATTGTTTTATTGATTTCAAATTTCTTGGCATAAATTGTGAATACGATTCTTTTGTGTTTTTCATTTCTATTTCATTTACTTTTCAATTTTAAATTTCTAACATTACTGTTTTCTACTTTTCTGCTATTTTCTACTTACTTCCTTGATTGATTTTACTGGAAGTTTCTTACTGTTATTAGTCTTTTCAAAGAAATCAGTTTTTGCTTTTGTCAATCTTTTCTATTTTAAATTTTTTAAATTTCTTTAATGTATGCTCATTTATATTTCTTTCTTTCTATTTTCTTTGGAGTGACTGTGACACCCTTTTTCTAATTTCTTGAGTTGAAAGCTTAGCTTGTAATTATCAATTTTTCTGATTTCCTTCAGCAGACATTTAAAACTATAAAAAACCCTCAACCATTAATTTAGCTTCATCCTACAAGTCTTGATGTTAGTAGTTTTATTATTTTCCTTCTAAATACTTTATTTCTATAATGATTTCTTCTTTAATCCATGAATTATTTAGAAGTGTGTTTTTTAGTTTCCAAATGTACGGCCTTCTTTTGGATGTATTTTTATTTCTTATTTTTAATTTCTAGTAAAATTTCATTCTAGTGAAAAAAAAACAAAACATGATCTTAATTATTCTGATTCTTGGGTATTTGTTAAAATTTACATTTTAGACTACTATATGGTAATTTTTTGGAAATATTCCACATATGCTTGAATACCCACTAAATGTGAATTTCCGACTTTGTACTTGTTTATTACATAAAGCTTATAATTGTGTTATTCTAATAACCTATCTTAATTAAATGCAATGTGACTACTGCTTCTACTAAACCTATGTTTCTGGTATTGAACTGTACTCAACTTTCTTTTACCTCGTATTTATCTAGTGCACTTTTTTTCATGGCTTTACCTTCAACCTCTTCTTTAATCATTATTCTTTGATCTTGTCTTCTTAAGACAAAATAACATCTGGAGGGCCACTTCGCCTCCGGATGATGCCTTGCTCTGTTTCATCTAATTGAACTTCACTTTCCCATTTTTTTTTTAATATGTTATTATTTGACAGAGAGAGAGAAACAACAAGAGAGAGAACACAATCAGGGGGAAGGGGAGAGGGAGAAACAGGCCTCCCTCTGAGCAGGGAGCCCGACATGGCGCTGGATCCCAGGACCCTGGGATCATGATCTGAGTTGAAGGCAGATGCTTAACATCTGAACCACCCAGGCACCCACTTACTTCCACATTTATTAATTGACTCACACACCACCCTACCAATAATACAAAGTTAAATAAGACATGATTTCTTTTCCTAAAATACCTCTAAAACTATTGTGCCGACCATTATTAGCAGATAATTGCTTTATAAAGGGCAAATCCTAAGGTAATGGTATGCACTTGATAAGCTTTCTTGCTGAGGTCACACTCTAACCGTGACTCTACAAGACCTGGGGAAGAATCCCAGTGCTTTCTGCAAGAAGGACATCCAGGTTCTATGCACGTTGACCATCACAGGGAAAGCAGTTAGCTACAGAGTCCAATCTCTGCTGTACAGTCACTCTCTGCCTTCTGAACAGATTTATTTAGATTAACTTAGACATCCTTTAAAAAATACCAGTTTGCATAAGAAATAAAAATTCTCTTCAAGTCACTTTTTTTTTTTAAGATTTTATTTATTTTTTATCAGAGAGAGAGCACAAGTAGGCAGAGTGGCAGGCAGAGGCAGAGAGAGAAGCAGGCTCCCTGCTGAGCAAGGAGCTCAATGCAGGACTCAATCCTGGAACCCTGGGATTACTGACTGAGCCACCCAGGCACCCCTCAAGTCACTCTTTAAAAAGCAGTGTATGTGCTTTAACTGAGTTTGTCTGAAACATGATTAAACAAAAAGATGCAGTGAGGTATGCCATATGACTAGGTCATTAAGTCTGCCTTAGGGAACTTAGGAGGCATCCAGCCTCAGAGAAGTATATTAGTGGACCAACAACACGTGCTTTATCTTCTCCAGTGGCCATTAGAAAATGGTTGTTTTCAGTGAAAAAGAATAAAATATATTTTAAATCCTGACCATTTCTGTGATTAGTGATAATCTGGGGGACATTCTGGAGTATTGATTCTTTCAAATAAGAGAATTAACATTTGGAGATTTTAGGAACCAGGAAGTCATGCCACAGACATTCATCAAGGGCCTACTTTATGCAAGCATAGTTCTATCTTGGGTGTGTGGACTGCAGGGTGTTGGAGGCGGTCAAGCCAGAAGGTTCCAAGTAGCCTTCAAGTACCAAAGGGTAAGATTAATTAAGGAGAGGAAGACAAGACATAGAGCCAAGATAATAATCATGGGGGGGGGGGGATCAAATAAGAATGCTGTGGGTTGAACTGTGTCCCCCAGAAAGATTCTTTCAAGTCCTAATCCCCACTACTTGTAAATGGGACCCTTTTCGAAAATAAGGTTTTTGCAGACATAATCAAGATGAAATCATGTTAGATTAGAGCTTGCCTTAATGCAATGACCAGGGTCATCTGAAAGAATATCAATGAGGGGCATACGGGTGGTTCAGTTGGTCAAGCAGCCTATTGTCAATTTCAGCTCAGGTCAAGATCGTAGGGTCCTGGGCTGGAGCCCAACCTCAAGGCCCATGTGGGGCCTAGTGTAGGACTCCATGCTCAACAAGGGGTCCCTCTCCCTTTGTTCCTCCACCTGCTCAAGCTCTCTCCCTCTCTTTCTCTCAAAAATAAATAAATCTTAAAAAAATAATTTAAAAAAGAATATCAATGAATTGTATCCTTATAAGAAGAGAAAAATTTGGACACAGAGACACAGATGTACAGGCAAGAACACCATATGAATACAGAGGCAGACACTGGAGTCATGTGTCTACAAGCTGAGGAGCACTGAGGTCGGCCAGCAGCCATCAGAAGCTCGGAGAAGGGCATGGAGGAGCCAGTTCTGCCAACACCTTGATTTCCAACTTTTGGCCAGAACTCTAAGAAATTAATTTCTGATGTTTTAAGCCAGCTTGTCTGTGAGGATTTGTTACAGCAGCCTGAGGAAACTAATAAAAGGAGGATCGATTTAGGGAGGAGGTGAGCTCAGAGGGATTCTCTAAAGACTTTGAGGTTCTTTGGTACCTTTTTAGACAGTGTTTTTGGCTAGTGTCTACATACAAAGGCACTGGGCTCTGAAATTGTGATTCTCCGTTTTTGGTGAACACAGTTTGGTGGGCCAGGAGACATCAGAGACCATTTAGTAGGACAGACACCATCCTTTCCCACCTGTTTCCTAACTTTCAATGTATAGGAACCCACTGACTGATTAAAGATGATGAGAAATATTCAGAAACTAATTATAAACTTACTACAGTTTTCTATTATAAAACAATGAAACAAAGTTAAAAATAATCTAGTACTTCTGTTACATTTGGTAGTGCATTTTATTTAAATAGAGCAAATGGAGAGACAGCACATAACTAGTGAAGGCAACACAGTTTGGCAAATGATGCCTGTATGTGTCTCTTTTATCTTTAGACATATAGATGATTCATTATTGAACTCACTGCAGGCATGCCTTAAAATCTAGTTATTGGAAAATTATAGACCAAAATAATGTTGATGCAAATGTGCAGAGCTACACATTTAGGGTTAGCCAAACAACCCACCTCATACCAAAATTAGTAACAATGAAGCCAATCTAGCAGTAATTTATAATTCTAAAGCAAGTTCCGCAGCAACTGAAAATCACAACAAACTGTGGATGTTCTAATAACAATGTATCCTTTCCCCAAGATGGTGGGAAATAAAACTTGAGGCCTAAGCCCATGTGAAGGAGGAGCCACCATCTCTTCGAATAGTTCAGTCCATCCTCATTATCATCCACATGCTAGGTGCGCGGAGCATCCCTCTGGCTACCCTGGGATACAGCAGGGAACAAACAAAGTCCTTCCTCTCCCAGAGCTGCCATATTGCCAAGTGAGCACAGCCCGTAGTCTACTTTGGAATCCTCAGTAAACTCTGGTGAGTCTTAATTTTGTTCTTAATATAAAAACTTGATAGGTTGCTATCAAGTAGGCTTGGCCACATATAAAAGAGGAACTCTAAAGAACCGTGTTTCATTGACACTCAAAAAATGTCTTACATTTCGGATGAGTCTGTGGTCCATTAGGAGGGTAATTGCTCTCTCCAGCGGGGCCGTATATTATACTTGAGAAACACTTCTCTAAAACATATCACTTAGATCATCGCAGATAACTGCCAGAATAATTTGACCTTTGACATCCTGAAACAACTTCGAGCGTTTTATCCCTCTCTGTTGGCATGCATGGAGCATATCAGCCTGACTCTGATCTATTCAGTCTTAGAGGATAAGAGATGCCAGAAGTGTGCACTGTTCTGCTTTCCCGTGCCTGAGAAAAGATTGGATTGTCTTCTTCAATTGGGGCACTTTGGGCAATACTGCCCCTGGCAGCTCTCTCCATCAAAGAGGCTAGGCCCGGCCTGAGCAGAGAGGAAGCTTGTCTAGTGTTGAAGTCTCAGCTACATAGGCTTAAGGTGTTTCTGATGTACCTGGTCTCTTGTGTTTTATTTATCTGGAGTTCTTCTGTACTGGACCTGTTGTTAAAATCTCATTTCAGGGGTGCCTAGGGGACTCAGTCTGCTAAGCATCTGCTTTCAGGACAGGTCACGATCTTGGGGTCCTGGGATGGAGGCCCACATCGGGCTCCCTGCTTGGCAGGGAGCCTGCTTCTCCCTCTCCCTCTGCCTGCTACTCCCCCTGCTTGTGCCCCACCCCACCCCTGTCAAATAAACAAATAAATAAATAAATAAAATCTTTAAAAGAAATAAAATCCCATTTCAGATGTATCTCGCTCACCTACTCAGCTTTCTCAGATGCCAGAGTTTAATTTTCGAACAAGTAAAAGTGCATGACTCTTATACAAATAAAACGTTAGCATACATCAAAAGTTCACTTACCTTACTAATGAGGGAAACATCAGGGAGAGGTAAGCCTGGCTGAAAGGCAAATTTGAGGACCGGAGTTTCATTTCATCACTCAGCTAAGGAGTGTTAAGGTGGGTTTTCTCAGTTAAAGACAAACCTAGGGGCCCCTGGGTGGCTCAGTGGGTTAAAGTCTCTTCCTTCTGCTCAGATCATGATCCCAGGATCCTGGGATTGAGCCCACATCAGGCTCTCTGATCAGCAGGGGGCCTGCTTCCTCCTCTCTCTCTCTCTCTCTCTCTGCCTACTTCTCTGTCAAATAAATGAATAAAATATTAAAAAAAAAAAATAAAGACAAACCTGGCCAATGTCCTTCAGGACAACGCAGTCCTAAGCTTTAGGGTTATGGTTATCTACTCTGTGCACAGGATCATCTCTGTGTCTCTTGAATGAGAATCTCAAAGTTGACTTATACTTTCATAGAGTCGGGGCTCTAACCAAGAGTAAAGAGAAGATAAAGCAAAGATTTCCCCCCGAAGAGGACCTGGTACGCAGTACTCCAATGCAACATTGCAACTACCTGCCTTTGCCTCATTTCCAAAACTTGAATAGTCTTATCCAACACAGGGTTTTGCTTTCTGAAAGGCCAGAATGACCAAAAAAGAAAAAAGAAAAAAATGTATTATTGTGTCTAATGCTTGATTATTGGTTATATTTTGAGTACTCATTTAACACCCACTGTGATAACTTTAAAACCTTAGGCTAATCTGTACAGTTTTCCCAGACTTAGAAAATGTAATGATGGGACCTATGTCTTTCTCTCTCTTGTGTGTGTGTGTGTGTGTGTGTGTGTGTGTGTATGTGTGTGTGTATGCGCATGCGCGCACGCACACTTACCGCTCCATAGAAGGAACAATATATGAGATGATGAGATGGATTTTTCTTGTGCTAGCATTATTGGTTCCAGCTCCCTTGTCTTCCAGCTCAAATTGCATCCTCCAGGCAGAATAATCTCCTGGATAAGAACGTGAGCTTTCGAGTCAGACAGCTTTGAGTAATAATCCTGGCTCTTTTATTAACACTGTCCTCTAGCAAGTTAGTTAACCTTCCTGAGTCCCGGTTTCTGCATCTCTAAATGAGAAAACAAAACCCACATTGTAGGGCTGATGGGAAGATTACACCGGAAGAACTTAGAACAATTCTGGCACATAGGAAAAGAATACAATACACATCAGTTGTTCCTTTTTCTTAACTTTACAAAACCCCTCACCACAAAGAAAATAATATACCAGGGTCTTTGAGATTTTTTTAAAAATGTACATTGTATTTTATAGGATGTTCAAGGTAATTACAATAACATTGCTACTCTTGGTCTAATTTAACAATCTTTAAATAAGTTCTAGGTTTGTTCTGTTGTGTTTTATTTATTTTGCTCTGGATTTTCTTGGATTTTGCAGCCTCTCCGTGGATCTGGATATGTAAAAATAGGGATGCTTTGCTGACAATAAGTCTCTCTTCCAATGTGCCAGAAGTTCCCGGTTATATGTGTTTATAACACTCATCTCTGATGTCACTGGATCCCCGGTCATCTTCCTCTCAGAGGCAGGAATAAGGTGAAGGCATGGTACTCTAGGACCTGCTGATGAACAAGCAAGGATGGTCTTCATGTTTTATTCCCCTCCATCAAGTTCTCCTCTGTATGGATCTTGAGAAGTCCCCCAAACTAGGCTCCTGAGCCATCTGCTCAAATCAAAGATTTATTTAATCACTCTAGGTTAAAAAAAAAATGTACAAATTATATCATGTACAAGGGACACTCACTCAACTTCAACTTGCTCATAATATATTTCCTTGAAAAGGTGGGTGCCAAAATCCAGCTTTAATTGCCTAACTTGTAATTCATTTTTCCATAATAGGTATTAATGTCTGTCTGAGGCCTGCTCTGTGAATGAGGACAGCAGAAGCTAACATGCTAGCGAGATACAAAGTCAACAAAATCAGTTACGGATGCATGAAGGAACGGCTGTACTCCACCAATTGTTTCATTAGCAAGATTGGGGAACTGTAGGAAAGGTGGGGACTCGCTCCTTGTAGCCCGAGATGAGATTTACGCCGCACACCTGTCACCTGGTTGGTGCCCTGCCTTCTGAGAAACTCCCGGAGAAAGGAAAAGACAGAGTGAGAAATTCTATTAACCTTGTCATAGGTTCAGTCGGTGTTGTATTACTTGGTTCCTCTATGAATTTTTTGTTTTGTTTAAATGCGATCAGAAGCTACATAAGACATGCTACATGTGTGAGGTTTTGCCATCATGCCCGCGGACTGATATTTCGGCCGGCGACTGCGAAGTATCCCTGTGCCTTCTCGCTAAAGCGGCCGGCAGCCTCCCTCCGAAGCAGCGACGCCTGTGACATCCGTGTCAGCGCGCATTGTCCGTAAACAAGGAAGGCCTGCCTCCGAGTGGGGTTGAGGGAATTGATGCCTCACTTGAGTGCTTTGAGAGGCCAAGATCAAAAGCACTTTTAAGCATATCATATAATTATCATCATTAAGAGGCACGAGGCGAGGAGTCCTCAACTCCCAAATTTTCAAAGCAACAAAAGCAGCACAGCTTTAATGGGACTTTGAAGTCAGATAAATCTCCAGGTATTTTCATTATAGAAACTCACAACTAATTAAGAAAAACCCTATCTGGGCCAGTGTTTAATTATGTTTGCTTGTCCGCCTGTGTCATGTTTTGTGTTCTGAAAGGAGAGGGGTGTCAGTTGGATTGTACCAAAGGACCGTGCTGGGACCAGCCAACAGCTTGCAGTTTGAACAAAGCATGGCCTAGAAGGGTTTTGATCTCTTTTGTCTAAATAAATAAGTTCTTAATAAGCTTTGACGATTTTCTTAAGCCTCCGCACAGCCCAAAGGTTAGCCAGAAGTTTCTCCATAAAAGCCACACCTGGTTTATAGGTAATCTGGCATCTAGGTAGGAAGATGCTGGAAAATTCTGTCTGATAATAAAATAAAGGCAAATGGCACCAACTAGACCTCTAACTAGATCTCTAAGGCAAAAGGCACCAACTAGACCAACTAGCCTCTGTCAGATCTTACCTAAAGATGGTTTTGTTCCGAACAGAAGTTGGCTCAGGTTACAGTCCTGTTCTTTCTTCCCTATGGCCTTCTGGCTTCAGGGGTGGCTGCTCAGTTTCTTCGATATCCCCATTCACTACCCACCTGCTGAATGGCTACACTCCATGCCAAGCCCTGTGCCAGGTGCGGGGAATACCAGAGCACTCCGTCCCTTCCCCAGAGGGCAGTACTGTCTGGCTGGGGAGAAAGACCACGGAAGAAAGATAGAGCTGAGTGAGGATCCTGTAGAAGGGAAGGGGGTGGTCCTCTGCAGAGGGGAGATGGAGGGGGTACTGCTTGGACAGCAGGGAGAAGATCACAGAGGGGCTGGTTTCTGCATTCCATCCTTGTTCTACAGTGCGACAGCCATCTAACAGGCAGAATACCTAACATTTGCAAAAGTACTCTTCTCTTATGAAATGTTTTAAAATAAAGTATAGTTGATAGTACTGCCTATGACTTCCAAGGCCATTTTACTTGATTTTGTCTGATTTCATGTTTTTTTTTTTTCATTTCCTTATAGGCTTTGGAATCAGATTGGCTTGGATCTGAGTCCCTCTTCTTCCGTTTACTAGCCGTGTTGTCTTGGATAAACGAGCCAACTCCTGTGGGCCTCAGTGTCCTCATCTGTCTAATGGATGTTATAGACTGCTCTCTTCAACTGCTTGCTGTGATCTTATCAGGTAATGTCAGGGATGTGCTAGACTGACACATGTCTTGGCACCAAAGGCAGTAGCTGCTGGTATTTTTATTAATAGTACTCTTTAAAAAAAAAAAAAGTTGAGCCACAAATCTCATGCCTAACTACACCCTGATTATAGCAAGATTTTGTGAAAATCACGTACCCTACCCACGTTCTGGATACTTAGAAGTGGATGTGTTTCATTTCCAATACAGTTGCTAAGTGATTCAGCTGATTTTAAAAGCTGCCTTCTAAAGCCTATACAAAGTGTGCCGTGGTGATACGCCCCATTGTCCTTTTTTATTTTTAGCTACACCAACCAACCCGATCATAATAAATTTAGATCATAACATGATGCCAGGAAAGAATCACCCAGAGGAATAGTCCATGGCCACTAAACAGTTCTAACACTTGAGTAACTGAGAGACAAATAAAAATAAGAATAAACACATCTTTAAATGCTCCGACACATCTATGTTATAATGCAAAATGGTATATTGGAGCTGGGCTCAGCAGACTCTTTCATGTGGATTTGAGTAAAATGAATAAATAAGCGATGTGGAGAAAGTTTGAAAAAAGAAGAAGACCCTCATCCATTTCAGGTTTTCAGGGGATGTTGGGCCTGCATGTTTTTGTAAAGAAACATCTGTCAGGATTTACGAACCCACCAGAGTGCCCAGATTCACTTGTTTAATGTAGGAAGAGGCTGTCGAGTCAAAAGCCCCAGGCAAATTGAGCAAGCTGGCGGCCCCTGAGGAAAGCAGGAATTTAACTGAATGCCTGATGCCATTTTAATGCCAACTCACAGAACTTTTTGATACTAATGAGGCCCCACTATTTCAGAGCAGTTACATTAATTGACATTAATCAAAAAAATATATTGAAAGGTTCACCCGTTCTTTCAGGATAGCAGTGAGACATGCCCTGAGTTCTGGAAGCCCCCTTGCCAATGAGCAAATGTGCTGCCTTTGGGAGTCCTGAACCCTGTGGGAGGCTCCCAGCTCCCGCTCACCAGTGCATCTCAGCCCCCTCGCTAACCTTTCGGTGGTGCCTGCAACGTCAGTGTTCCTATTCTCTGTATCGGCAATGGAAGAATGGACCCCCAGACGCTGTTTTTTCATGCCATGATTGCCTTGGGAATCTTCAGGGCAGAGCTGTCCAGATGTTGACAGCTCTTTCAACCATTCCGACTGAGCTTCCCGATTAAGTCAGGCATAAGAGAAGAGTTCTGAACCACAGACAAAGCTTCTCAGGGCTGGCTGTCCTGCCAGTCTCCATGCTTGCTTCAACAGTTACCAAATGGCACAATAGGACAATTTCACAGTTCATTATCTGAGAACTAGTGGAACCTCAAGAATTTAGTTGAGGGCAAGCATACAGACCTTGGATATATATCTGAATTTAACAGAATTACTGACTGAGAGTTGTGGAGCTTTGGTCAGAATTACCTAAAAGGAAATAAGAACCAACCTCTACTATCCAACAGGACTGGCGACTGTAATTAGGATAGCTTTACTGTTTGATGAGGAGTTTTGTGAGGCTTATGTGAAGGTAGCAGAATGATTTCTGAAGGGTCCCTGACAGCTCCATGATGTTATGAGTCTACAATCAGGCAGGAAAATATACATCAGTAGGCTCCCTGGAAGATTTCTGATCATTCCAATTTGGCTAGAATGATGTAGAGAGTGACTTTTCCCATGAGTTTGCTCCCCCACGGTCTGGGCTAAGGCAAGCAGGGGCCATAGCAACTGCGCAAGTGAAAGCTGGCTCGGGAGAAGGAGCCTCCATGTTCTATCTGAACCTCAAAGAAAGGTGCTATTCAGTGCAGACTCTGGGAAGTGTGAGGGTTCCTGTTCCACTGGAGCTGGGTTTGCTCACATCCAGCCATGACCAGAGAAGGG